>NC_014050.1:0-27500 GCF_057944985.1 Cucurbita pepo subsp. pepo | reverse complement strand
CTGAACCTGACCCTATTTATTCTTTCAATTCATTCAATCCGGAACCGATATGACCTTCCCTTCAAACACTCGGTAAATGGATGATCAGCGACTGAACCTGCCCCGATATTACCTGAGCTACTGAACCTACACCTGTCCCTTCTTTCACGGTAAACTACTGAACCTATTGATTGATGAATTCTTGATCCTGACCTGATTCTTGAACAGTAAAGAAGGGAACCAGCCCGATTTCACTCTTTGACTCGGAGGTCTGCTAATTCATTGCCTGTCCTGTAAACTCAATCACTACTGAACGAACCAGATTGAACTGGGTAAAGCATATTCAAGATCCTTATGAATCAAGGAAAGACGAAAGGAAAGATGAATGAGACAGAACAGAACAGGACTATTACTGATGAACCTTCCCCTTCACCGATATGACCTGAGCTACTGAACCTACACCTGTCCCTTCTTTCACGGTAAACTACTGAACCTATTGATTGAGTCATTCTCCTTCCCCTATTGATTCTTCAACAGTAAAGAAGGGAACCAGCCCGATTTCACTCTGTCTGAGTCTTCGCTCCTGAACCGGAACCAGATTGAACTGATCTTTCTCCTTCACCTGAAAGCAAGTAAAGACTCTTCCTCAAACCGGAACCTTCTACTCTCTGACCTTCACCTATTTATTCAAACACAAGGTAAAAGAGAAAGAGAAGCGACTTCCCCTTATACTCTATTTATTCCCTTGCCTTCTTTTGAACTCGGTAAAGCTGCTTCGCTCATTCGCTTTATTTTGTCTCCCAGCTTCGCTCCCTGATTGAACTCCTTTACCTTCGCCCCTGAACCTATTTATTCACTGTAAAGACTGAACTCAAGATTAATTAATGAGAGTTTATGAACTTCACTCATTCACCTCTCCCTTCAAACAAAGACAGTAAAGTTCGCTACTTCTCTTTCTCAATCACTACTTCCCCTGAACCTTCAAACACAGTAAACTCATTCACCTCTCCCTATTTATTTATTCTTGAATTGAACTCAAAGACAAGGTAATTTGGAAGTCAATCCTCAAGCAAGAGAAACCCTTCGCCTCTCCTCTTCTCGTCTCGTGGCTTGGCCCCTGAACCTGGGCTTCTTTCTCTTCTCTTTTCTTTGATTCTGCTTGAAAGACTGAACTCAAGAGTTTAGGCACTGAACTCATTCCCCTTTGACTGTCCCTTCTTTCATTTCTGAAGGTAAATGGGCTGGCTTGGCTGTCTGGCTTCGTCGCTCCTGAACCTCCCCTTAAGGTTTCACAGCTTCGCTCCTGCCCCTCCCCTTAAGGTTTCACAGCTTCGCTCCTGCCCCTCCCCTTAAGGTTTCACAGCTTCGCTCCTGCCCCTCTCCCTCTCGGTCGAGCTCTTTCACCCCTCTACAACAAGGGTTTCACTCCCTCACCTCTCTTCCCTTCCCCTATTTAGCTTATGAAAGAATGGGGACTCCTTATTCATTCTCGTTGACTCCTACACCTGATTGAACTCGGTAAAAGACAAAGAGAAAACCTTCCCCTGGGCCTCTCCAACTATCAGCTTCTCCCCTGAACCTTTACTGTCGGTAAGATTAATTAACCTGAACCTATCCTTTCTTTACCTTTACTGTGGTTGAAGGGAAGTGTTTCAAGGAAAGACTCAAGATTCATTCAACTCAAGAGTAAGTCAAGAAAGATCAGCTCTAGAACCGTAACCTGAACCTCTACAACAAATGAAAGGATGTTCGCTGCGCTCCTCTGTATTCTTTCTCCTTTTCTTTTCCTCTCCCTTCTTTCTCTTTCCCTTCTTTCTTTTTTCTTTATGGTCTGGCCTTTTTCAACCAAGGATACTGAGTCTGCCCGGGGAGAAGGACAGATAGATTGGAATGAAGAAAATCAGTCTATGGAAAATTCTATGGGTGCTTGTCCCTGACTACTGTATTGGGAATCACAATCGGATAGTATAAGAAACTTTCACTTTCACTGCCAAGACTCGTATTTGCCTTTTTCTAGTAATGCCCTTAACTAATTACGTTTAACGTCCCTTTATGACCGCGAGCCCAAAGAAGAAAAAGAACGGACTAAAGCGAGGAGTTAATTGCCCATACGGAGTGAAGGGGGATCGAGGGCAACCTCCTTCATAACCCATGGCCTTTCTTAGTGTATAAGGGTGTCACTTGGTTAGCATTTGTATCATCCATGTTGTAGGGTTAGTTTTTCGATAGGGAAAGCTTCTACTCAGACTGAACACCAACCCCATCTCCATTCATGTGGAAGCAATGTCTTCTAAAATCAAGTTCAAGCGCTTCCTCCTTAAGGCATTAGCATGACCTGGGAGTGAAAGAACTCAAGAGGGATTCAGTTCGAAAAGCGACATGGCTTCTAGCTTATTTGGAGACGGGGGGCAGAGTAGGTTTTAGATAGGCGAAGAGTCTTACGAATAATAAGCTCTTTAAGAGAATACTAATTGAGATTGATTCAATACTTCTGATATATGAATATCTTCTATGAATCTATACGAATAAGAAAGAAATGCCTATTCACAGCCCCGCTCACCATCCCGTAGCTACATCTCTGCATACATACCACTCATCCCGTAGCTACCCCGCAATAAGACCCTCTAAAGCCCCCTACCTATACCTAGATTTTCTTCGTCCTCTTCTAAGCTGCGCTTCCATCTTCTTCGCCTTTCGGCTAACCGGATCTCCTTCGACGCTTGTGGAATCCCTACGTCTGTCCCCTTGGTCTTTTAGTGAGAATTCTCCTTTTTTTCTTTGGATCAAGCCTTGCAACCCTTCGTCCCGTTCACCTTTCAGTTCAAGCTCCTTTCCTTTTCTTCTAAGCTAGGCTGAACCCCTTCCTCTTCTTCGCCTATCGGCCACGCTTGTTCGCCTATAAGATCATCCATCCCTGGTAACTCTTGAACAAGGGCCAATTAGCGGGGGAAGGAAGCACAGAGAGAAGAAATAAGGATGAGCGAGTCGGCTCAGTCGGCAAAAGGCTATCTCATCAGCTCACGAACCATGAACGAACTACTTGATTGAAACCGAGACTGAAACGCGAAGCGCCTCATCGCCTTACGTCCCCTACGAACCCTTCTTTTTTGAGATGGAATGAGGTTGACGATCAGAATTCAATCCTGGATTGCTATCCTCCCTTACGGGAGCTGAGGGATAAGGAATGTTTCGTCATTACCTATACTTATAAGCCTACCACCCGTCAGTCAGCCTCTTCTCCTATCGTCTGGTTCGTCTATCGGTTCACCTCCTTCCTTCGTCCTCTTCTCTTCGTCGCCTAGCTACATTTTCTTTCTCATCTCCTTCGTACTGTTCGCCTACTTTATAAGAGAGTTTCCTTATAAGAGAGTTTCCTTGATCCTCCGGCCGTGTCTTTTAGTTAAATGATTCATTCATTCCAGAACATACCTTTCTTTCGCCGTCTCATTTGGTTGTGCACGTATACAAAGGATGGTGTCGTTTCGTCTTGTACATTGGCTGAAGAATGGATAACTTGGTCGTTCCATGCCAAAATCTTTAGCCTAATGCTCAGCTCATTGGATCCCACATGAGAATTAGGTAGGCCACCAACATAGAAAAGTACAGTGGTCCCGTATACCTTTTCCTCCAAAACCAGGAATTTATGACAAAATAGGATCTTCAGTCGTGACCAATCCCATTCTCCATCATTGTAGGAATCAACCACTTTCTCACCCCTCAGATGCAAGGGAACATCGGGGTTGCACCTTTTAGCAATAGAAGTCTTACCAATTCCCAATCAACTTATCATACCAAAAGGAAGGATGTAGAGGCACCATTTCCAACAAGCTTGGAGCAGCCTTGCTTCACTACATTCTTGTTCGAGTAAATACTGCGCCATGTATGAGAAGCTGTTGGCTTAAGAGAGGATTGCAGAAAGGAAGAACCTTCTTTTTGACTTGGACCAAGATACCCTAGTCCCCTTTTGAGTACTCTTTGCATCGAAATCTCATATTATCAGAAACTTTGTCCCGTTCGCTATCTATTCTCTTACTTAAGAGATCATTATTAGATATTGAATGAATGCTCATAGGCTAGCGGTAAATCCTTCTGCCCGCCTCTCCTCCTAAGACCGGTAATCTCGCATCTATTTGGAAAAGGAGAAATTGCAGTTGAGAGGTAGTTAGTTTCAGGGATCGGTAATTCGATCAAAGCACCTTCTACCTTCCCTTGTTTTAGATTCTAGTCGGGGTCAATCGGTAATGAAATTGTAAGAACCCTCTTGACTTTAATCGAATGATCGTACAAAAAAAGGGTGACCGGGGTTGATAGCGTACCTGTCTCACATTGACTCAGCGACTCTTCCTACGCATCCACCAAGACTGCAGATGGAAATGGGATTACCCGTCTGTCCCTTGCCTTGGATCTTGATGTCAGTTGGGTTCGGTTGTGTAGGGATGGTGTATCGATCAGCGGAGATTATATCCCAAATTGTATCTGCTTTTTCCGATCGAGATTTGTGTGCTATGGGACACCCTGCGGTTAGTGGTCTTCCTATTATGGTGGTGACTAGCTTTCTTCTTCTTTCTTTCTTCTTCGTGGTACCAAAAGAGAAAGATGAATCTTCACTCTGAATCTCTGTGTAGGAAGTTCCTGACTGTATTTAGCACTCTGATCTTAGATGATCGGCCTTTCGTGAACATGCTCACTCAGAATTTCCGGCTGATCTTCTTCGAAAGTCTCTTCCACGGTAAATTGATTCAAAGTCTTCCTTTTTCCTTTCTTCATTTCTATCTACTCTTTGTTTTCTATTTTAGCTTGTCTATCCCACCTAGCCATTCCCTTTTATGATACTGAGCCGGGCACAAGAAAAGAAAGAACCAAATCTATTCGCCGAGCAAAAGGAGAGAGAGGGATTCGAACCCTCGATAGTTCTTTGTTTCGAACACTATACCGGTTTTCAAGCCCGGAGCTATCAACCACTCGGCCATCTCTCCGAAAGAGAATTTCTCTTTTCTTTATATTCCATCCCATCGAATAGAACATTGACATATAAGTGGATACCATTATAGTCTATACTATAGAAAAATCTCATTATATGTATGTATGTATGTATATATATATGATCTAGTATCTCCCTTTCTTTTTGTGAATGAAACAAGGACTACCCTGAATCCCATACATGCTAAAGTCTTAAAAAAGAAGTAATATTGAATTGATACATTTCTCGTCAAATCTCTACCTGGTACATTTTCTCAAAGGCTGTGACTGGTTAAGGGATCAAATAGTCTTTTTAATAAGCTGGTTGAGGATTACATGATTATTGCTTTTCAATTGGCTCTTTTCTAATTAGTACTTCAATAATCTTACTGGTTAGTGTGCCCGTTGCATTTGCTTCTCCTGTGGGTTGGCGAACAAAATGGATTGGATTAGTTTTTCTGGTTGGTGGGTATCCTTAATTCTCTTATCTCTTTCACCTCTTCGTTCTTGATACAAAAATGAAAGGCCCCGAACCTCCTAATTCTGTATTCTTTTCTTTTCCTCCCATCCGGAAAGACAAAAAAGCTAATAATATTACTAACTAGTCATTATAGTTACCAAGATCAAAGGAGACAGGATTTGACCCCGTGACTGAAAGGTTATGTTGCGAGCTACCAAGCAGCTCTACCCTGCGAAGAACTGTGAACTAATAGACAAAGAAAGATTGAATGCGCCTACCATATCTTTACAAATGGAATAGTCGATTTATACAGAGAATGGTAAAGAGGGGGTCCTGATCATAGAAATGAATAGAAAGGGAGATTTTCATCCTTACCAACTTGATCTTCTTGCCCCAGGAAGCATGCATGAACCATTTCACGAAGTATGTGTCCAGATAGCCCAAAGTCTCGTTAGCTCTCGGTCTTCCTTCCGGTTAAAAAACAAGGTGGATGAAGACGTGTGGGTGCACTATTCCGCGGTGGGGATTGTCACTTGCCATGAATTTCCCATTTCTCTCTCACTCAATCAAGGAACTTTGCTTATTTCTTTTTTTAAGGACGAATCCAATGAGATTCCTATTTTTGCCTCTTCTTCTCCCTATTCAACTTTTCCTTGCCATAATGATACAAGTCAGATCCTAGATGTAGAAATGAAAGAAGATCCCCTTCTCCAAAGAAATGAGATTTGATAGGATACACAACACATACAAAATGAACCAAATTTGCCGTAGAGGCGGAAAGCCGCATAAGTCAATATATAACCTACGGAAAAGCGGGCTAATCCAACTAAACTAATCTTGCTTGCATAATGGAAAGAGCCACTGGTTTCTCTCTCCAATCAAATTAGCCAAAGGTGTGCGTTCGTGAGTCCACGCTAAAGTTTCAATCAATTCTTGCCAATATCCCCCCGCCAGGAAATGAAGAACACAAATCTAGTAGCCCAAACAAGATGTCCAAAGTCAGAACATCCACGCCCAGACTGATAAACTATTCATACCAATAAGGATTAGATATCCATTGAGAAGTTGTGAAGAGTTTAACCATAGAGAATCTCTTAACCATCCCAGCAAGCAAATAAGTGGAAGATGAATGAAAGAGTGAAACGTTACCCTGCCATAATGTGTGTGATGTGCTTCCAGTGCCAATCAAAAGTAACCCATCCAACCAATGGTATTTAATTAACAGCCAGAAAACGGCCAAATAAAAGGTGTCCCAAGCCGAAATATAACAAGTACCACCTCGTCCCGGACCAAGGAAAACTATAACCTTAATCAATCCTTTTTCTCCGGCATTAATTTGGCATCTAAAGCACCTTTTACTAAGATCCATGTAGTTAGTTGTATGTAACCCTAAAGCAATAGCATGATGAACTAATCAGTCTCCGGGCCCTATTGTTCAGAATAGTGAATTACTATAACAAACAGCATTTAACCAACCTGGCAACCATATGCTTCGACCCGCATTGAACGCCAGGCCGCTTGTTGAAGATAAAAGTACGTCGATTAAGATTTCTTTCTCCGGGCAGTACCAAAAGCATGACATCATTATGAACATCAAGCCCCAAAGTATAGAACCCCAGAAAACCAACTGAAATGGGATATGATAGCTTCTTTATGGTCTAACATTCTTGCCATTACATTATCCTCATTCTGTTCGGGATTGTAATCTCTAATAAAGAATAATATAGCTCCATGAGCACTCCTGTCATAATTAATCCTGCTATGTATTGGTGATGGGTATATAACGCTGCTTGAGTAGTCAAGTCTTGTGCTATGAACGCATAAGCAGGTAAAGAGTACATGTGTTGAGCTACCAAGTAAGTAAGTAATGTAATAACCCCGTCCGTCAGAGGCTAAAGCAAGGCCTAATTGAAAATGAAGCAAACAAATTCTTGATTGTGTCTGTCATAAAGACCTTTATGTCCACGCCCTAATCGTCCCCACGGCGGAACGGAATATCTTGTGCTTCTAAAAGATCTTTTATACTATGTCCAATCCCGAAGTTAGTTCTATACATATGATCATCAACAAGAAAAAGAAATGCAATAGCTAAATGATGATGAGCCATATCACTATAAACTTTGCATTTGCGGATGGAATCCCCCGAGAAGGGTTAGAATGTCAGTTCCAGCTCCTTCTCTCTCCTTCGGCAGTACCAAATCAATGATTATTTGAATCGGGGTTTTGAGCATAAAGATAAGATTACACTGACCCGTGAAAAGTGGTCCTAATCCTTGTGGATGTGGCAATACATCTAAGAAATGAAAGATATTCTCCCCGCAGGAATAGCGACATGGCTGAAATGGCCTGCCTGTCCAAGCCAAGGAACTGACTCCGAATAGTCCTGACAAATGCTGATTGAGACGAGATTCGGCATTTCCACGAAAGGCTCGGTTTCCATTTCGCTTGTAGGTGTAACCAACCCGCTATTACAGATATGGGAGAAAGAATAGAACAAGAGCTCCCGTATAAAGCCATTAGTACGTAACCCGATTGTATACCACTACTGAGAAACCCGAGAATAAGCTCTATTCACTGGGCCAAGAGCACCCCCTCGAGTAAAGGCCGGTCAAAATGAGGATCCCAAATTGCAAATAGGTCTTAGATGGAAAGGGTCTTGTACCCATGCTTCAAAATTGCCTTGCCAAGCTACACTACATGAAAGAGATTTCCGGAAGTATACACAGACAAATTCTTTTGCCCGAAATGCGAAGCAAAAAGATGATGATAAAGACGTGTTTGTTCTTCAGTAATATCTATCATCATGCCTTTCTAAGTAATGCGCGGTAGCAATACCAAACCAAATACGACGAGTAGTGGGGTCCTGAGCTAAGCCTTGGCTAACCCTTGGAAATCTTAGTGCCATAATGCCTTTCCTCCTAGCCATTCATTATCCGACTGTAATAATTCTTGCTAAGAAGAACGCCCATGTTGTGGCAATTCTACAGAAGGTAATGGGTTACTCCTACAGCACGTCCTTGAACAATGCTCAAGGCTCTAGGCTGAGAGTAGCAGGAGCACCTTTTCATTGATTATGAGCCCAAAGGATTCAATAAGTTCTTGCCAATAACCACGCCCGCTGACTGAATAGAAAGATGAAACTCAAAGCCCATACAACAAAATGAGCACCTAGGAAAAGCCATATGCGGATAATGAAGAAGAACCATAAGACAGAATTACCTGGGATGCCTGTGCCTATAAGAAATCGCGAAGCTACCCATTAATGGAACTCTGCGCAAAGTTTCCTCCCGTAATATGAGTGACTACCCCTTGATCACTTACACTACCCCACTGACTGCATTTTCCAACTGAAAGGGAATTGTCCATGCAAAATAGCCCGCCGAAGACATGATCCCAAGCGGATACTTGACATGTACCTCCTCCGGTCCATCACAAGGGAAACGAAAACCAAGATTTGCTTTATCTGGTATCAACCGCAAGCTACGAGAAAATGGAAGACCTTGAAGGAGTCTCAATACCGTTACATGAATCGTAGTAAATGGATGAATATGATGTTACCAAAGAATCTGGGGTTGCTAACGGAATAGGTAACAAACTTTGCCGCCCACTCTAACCCCAAGTCAAACTGGTGCCTGTTGTTGGACCTGGGGCCGTTATACTAGGTGCTAAAGCATGGGTCTTTTGTATCCATTGAGCAAAGACGGGTTGTAATTGTATAGCGGTATCGGAAAAGGTATCTTGGGTACGCCCTCTAAAGCACTCATGGTATCATTATGAATATACAAACCAAAACAGTGAAAGCCTATCCATACCTAGTTGAGATGTGATATGATTGCATCGCGATGCCTAGCCTAAGTACACGATCTAATAAATCGTTGTAGCGAGTAGTTGTATCATAGTCTCTTACCCTCAAACTGGCTGCATGCGCGGCAGCACCAAGAGAACCCCACCAATCTGTGATGTGTGAAGAAAGTTGTGTCCCATAGTCAGTAGCTAGATATGGATAAGGGGGCATCGCATACATATGGTGAGCTAGAATAATGGTGAAAGAGCCTAAGCTAGGTTAATAAATAATTGAGCATGACATTACGTTGTTAGGATCTCTCTCATATAGTCCTTTATGACCCTGGCCTGTAAATGGACCTTGATCAGCCTCTCAAATCTCTTTGTATACCCTGACCAATGCCCCGTCCTATACATGTGACCTGCTATCAGGAAAAGAATATCAATAGCTAAATGATGGTGTGCAATATCGGTTAACCATAGACCCCCGGTTACTGGGTCTAATCCTCTGCGAAAAGTCATAAATTCCGCTTTGACCAATTCCAAGTGAAAAATGGGGTTGCTCCCTCAGCTTTACTAGGAGAAAGTTGCGCCAAAAGATCCCGATTCAAGAGAAATTCATGAGGAAGTGGAATCTCTTTAGGATCTACTCCAGCATCATTTAGAAATTGGTTAATCGGTAAAGATAGGTGTACTTGATGTCCCGCCCAAGAAAGAGCCCCAAGTCCTATCCTAGCAGACCCGCTACGCTAAATGGTGATTGAACATGGATTCTACATCTTGCAAGCCAATTTTGGAGCAGCCTTGTGATAATGAAAGCAACCGGCAAAAAGCATTAAGGCTGAAAAGACTAATGCACCAATTGCGGTACACTAAAGTAGTAATTCACTAGTTATTCCAGATGCTCGCCACATCTGAAAAACCCCAGAGGTTATTTGTATTCCTCGAAACCCCCCGCCTACATAACCATTCCATATTTCTTGGCCCACTATTGGCCAAACCACCTGGGCACTAGGGCCAATGTGAGTAGGATCACCTAGCCATGCTTCATAATTGAAAAAGAGCACCGTGGAAATACATCCCCCTCAGCCAAAGAAAGATGATGGAGAGTTGTCCAAAATGGGCACTACTGACTTTTCGAGAGATCTCCTCCAACTAGTATGGCTAGAGTATGGCTATCGAAAGCGTGAGCATCAGCATTCAGGTTCCAAATCCAAGTGGTAGTATCAGGACCCTTAGCTATTGTTCTAGAGAAATGCCCCGGTCTGGCTGGCCCCCATTCCTCGAAAGAAGTTTTGACGCCCTATCTACCCCAATTTAGACTGATGGTTACGGTGAACGAATAATCAGGGAGTCCTCCTCTTTCCGTACAACACATACAAAGAGACCCCAGTGAAGTAATTAGTGAACCTATGAGAGAGAGACTTTTATACTGAGTTTCTCTGCTATCTCCCATCTATTTAGGTTTGAGTTATTCACTAGAGCAATTATGTGATCTGGAAGTTGATCCGGGGCAAGTGTTCGTATCTATTATGCCATAGCCAAGCTCAACGGACCTTGTTGAATCTTATAACCCCCTTTTCCGGGTATTGACGAAAACCCCATTTGATTGTAGAACCTAATGGATTCACTAATATATCTCCATTATCTGTTTCTAAATGGAACTACTTTATGTCTTACATGGAACATCTTTATCAAAAAGTATATTCTCTAATCTATCTCTGTATCGTTTACCCTTACAAAATACCAAAAGAAATGGAACGATCTTGGTTGGATTAGAAGGGATATAATCAAATGATTGGTTCTTCCCTGAGAAATGCTCCCTTTTAGTTGATTTGACTGATGCGGACAACAAACAATTATAACAAACAAATATACTACTAATTGATAACTAATAATACTAGTGAAATATAATGGAATAGCTATATAAAGAAAGAAACAGAGTTTTCTTATTTGACGATCTTCAACCAATTAATTTTGTGCTTCAATAGAATTACCGGGAGTCAGTGCTATAGCTTGTTTCCAATACTCAGCGGCTTGATTGAACCAAGCCTCCGCAATTTCATCTCCCTGTCGAATGGCCTGTTCTCCCCGGAATAGGCAGGTAAATTCCTTCCCTTAGAACCGGACTTGAGAGTTTCCTATCTCATACGGCTCAACAGTCAATTCTTTTGCTGAATAATTCAATCAGTTTGATCTTTTCTCCCACAGAAGAATCAAAAAGCATAGCCATTCCACTATCCTTACAATTTGATGAAAGATAACTATCTATCTCGGTTTCATCTAGAAATTGATATAGAATCCTTTAAGAAAAAGACTTTCATAAGAATAAGAAAAAGAAAAGACTGACTGTCTTTGGGATCGATCTGATGCTACACCGCTGCCCAATATCGTACGCACCCTATATACATAAATGGATGGATTCCTTATTGATCTTATATCATTCAGCTGTTTTTCTTGTATCGGCCAAAACCAACCCTGACTAATGGATCTTTACGGTGCTTTTTCGATCTGATCCTTTATCCATAGAATCAAGTATCTAGGCCCATTTCTTCATATTTCGACTTCTATTCAGTCTCTTTCTTTGCTCCAGCTGATACAAATCGTTAGGACAATACAGATGTATTAAGCCTCTGTTTTTGGCTTTCTATAGTGGAGTCGGACGTAATGAGAGATCACAGCCATATTCTTATTCTTAAAAGCTCGTGGTAAGAAAGAAGGGGTTTAGTTCTAGTGCCCGAAAAGAGGATTCCAAAGCTTTCGTATGTTCCCCGTTACTTGTGTGGATAAGACCTATGTGATTGAGTATATAACTTCGATCATAGGGATTCTAGTCGCATAGCTGAATAATCATTCTGTGGAGCTTCCGCATAATTTCCTTCTGATTGAGCCTCCGTTACGGTCGTTGGTTATTCCATTCAAGGAATCTCCGTTCCAGAACCGTAAAGATGGAAATACTCTCATTATGAACTGATGGGACTAGCTTACACAAAATCTCTAGCCAACCTTCCTGTAAAAGATCTTATCTTTCTTATCTTAACATCAAGCATGTTGTTTGTTACTAGATCAAAAGCAAAATGGTAACTCTAACAATTTCTTTGTCCTCAACGCCTCTCCTCTCAATTTCCAGTAATTAGTAACTGTCACAGTCTTCGCTGCTGGTTAGGTATCCAAAATACAAAGGAGATGGATCTTGTCCCAACCATTTTTCTATCTTAGTTCCGATCCCGATAAGTAGGAGAATGAATTTCTAACAAAGTTTTCGTCTTGTTGATTCCTAGGTGTAGTGCTTCTTCCCCTCTGCTTGCTACCTATTTTGACTAGTGGAGTAGGGTTGACTTAATCCATAGGTTACACCTTTCGCTCGATACTAGAATCGACAATGAAAGGATCTGAGGTTACATTAATGGGGGCGACATCAGGCATTATTTTTGTATTTGAAAATTGCACCTCCAAGAAGAGAAGCGTGGATTTATTTCAATTATTTATTGTTGTTTTCTTTCTATCCCGAATACTGTGTCTTTCTACTCTACTAAGACGGAGAGCGGTAAAGAAAAGAAAATCGCACTATCTCTGCTGTAATAGGTGAATGCCTCTTTTTCCGCGGAAGTTGTCGGAATTCCTCTAAGATATTGGCTACAATGGAAAAGGTCTTATCGATCAAATTTCCCTTTATCCCAGATCTAGGCATCGGTAACAACCCTATTTTTTCATTTCTTTGAATTATTAGAATTACCTCGAGTGAGAAATCCCACAAACAAAGGAATAGTACGACATAACGGATTCATTCTCAAATCCCCCTCTCGATATTCAAATTGTTTCTTTTTGCCAGGAATCATAGTTTGGGTTTAAAAAACTAAATAGAATCATGAGCTAAAAGTATCCATTAAAGATAGTGAAAAAGAAAATGGAATATGACTGACTCCCTATTAACTCGGTTTCTGGGCCATAATCATTCTGTAGGAGAGATGGCCTAGTGAGTGGTTGAAGGCGTAGCATTGGAACAGCTATGTAGGCTTTTGTTTACCGAGGGTTCGAATCCCTCTCTTTCCGTACTAATTCAACAATGTGAGTGACTGACCCCAATGTATCAAATCAACTAACAATGGATAGTCTTATTCCACTGGTTATACCTTTGAATGATAGATGAATGATAGACTAATTTCCGTATCAAAACCTTCCTTTCCTTCGGTCTCTTTCTTTACTTAGACTTCGGCGAAGGGTAGGAGGAAATTGTCCGAACCTTTGTTTTTTAGTTAGGTTTCAGTCTGCCGAGAATACTACAACGAGTGATTTTCAAACTGACCCATTTATTTACTATCTAGTATTTGATTGACTAATCCTTTCTATTGCAATGGCTGAGGAGTCAAATGTTTTGGCAATTCCTGAAGCGGGGGGATGAAGAAAGAGAATTTGGAATCAGTGCTCTCGATTTGTTTTCATCCTTCCTTTGCTGTAATAATAGGGGTTTGCAACGATAACTATCTATATGCACTATAGAACCATTAACTCAAATATGTCTATGATTAACTAATTGGCGGGCTTGAGGAATAGTCGAAGCCCCGGGGATGTTATCCAAATTTCAAGTAATTGTAAACTTGACCCACCCCTGGATCCTTTCCTTTGTTTCCGGCGAGCATAACGCGATTGTGAAGATCGTTTCCGGTTTTGGGCCTTTTACTAGTTAGTCCCGGCCCCCAGACAGACAGACGGCGTATTCTTCTTTTGAAACGAGGCCCTCTGTAACGCGACATAAAGACTCCTTTCTTTCCATTTCATAAACCTAAATAAGAAAACGAATAAATATCAGAATGATAACGGAAGCTAAATCCAGTAAAGAAAGTATTGTACGACAAAACAAAGACTAATTAGATGACTTTATACAGATACAATAGGATCCGTATATGATACACAAAAGGCAGAGTTCCTTTCTTGTCCATTTTCATTCATAATAGGAAGTTCCTACGACATGGTGATCGGTGCCCTTTGAAAAAGGGGAAGAAGTCGTTTCTTTTCATTCGGAAAGCTGGAAGCTAAGACGACAAAAGGAGGAGACAGACCGGTTACGTTTAAGTATTATGAATTTCACTAATAATAGAAAGAGGGGTAAATGGATATGTCTATATATCTATATTGAATTGCAGATAGAGAAATGATAGGATAGAATCATTTTGGATCGGACCAAACAAGGGTAGAAGATAGACAAGCAAAGAAGATAGACAAGAAAGAAAATAGGAGGAAGAGGTATGATAATGACTTCAGGGGTTCCAGCATAATACATACAAATGAAAGAAAAAGGGGAAGGACAGAATATAATGAGATACTAATCTGACTTAAAAGAGTGGGGCTAAATCGGTAGACGCTACGGACTTAATTAGATTGAGCCTTGGTATGGAAACCTACTAAGTGAGAACTTTCCAATGAAGAGAACCCCTGGAATGAAAAAAGGGCAATCCTGAGCCAAGCCAAATCCTTTTTCCGAAAACAAAAAGAAAAAGGGCTACGGTGCAGAGACTCAATGGAAGCTGTTCTAACAAATGGAGTTGACTACGTTGCGTTAGTAAAGGAATTCATCCTATATTGATGAATGACAACTGGAATGAATATCTTACTCTATCATAGTCTGATAGATCTTTTGAAGAACTGATTAATCAGATGCGAATAGAATCAAGATAGAGTCCCATTCTACATGTCAATACCGACTAAAATGGAAATTGATAGTAAGAGGAAAATGCGTCGACTTTCAAGTGAGGGTTCGTTCGTTCAAGGCCCTCCATCCCCAAAACCCTAACTAAAAAGGTCCGTTCGTTGGCCTCTTTCATTATTTATCCTTTCAGTAGCAATTCACAATTCGTTATCTTTCTCCTTCATTCAACTCTTGAACAAGCAAGCCTATTTGAGCGGGGAAATTGGATTTCTTATCACACAAGACTTGTAATGTATATTATCTATCATACCCGGACTCACATCCTTGCGCGAGGAATCCCCGTTGTTCATCATTCCAATTGAACAATACTGAATACTGTCTACTGTACTGAAACTTCAAAAGGCTTATCCAAGCAAGCCCTGAAATGCCATTTCGTGGATCTTCAACAAATCTGACTTTGGAATACCCTTTTGTTCTTATTTGCATTTGACATAAAAGGCATCTATGAAAAGAAAGAAAGATAATGTGTCAGAAATAGAGGGGAGGGTATAGCTCAGTTAGTAGAGCGGAGGACTCAAAATCCTCTACCGGTTCAAATCCGCTATTGACAATAAGGCTAATGTGTAGGAAATGGCTAGTATCGCTCAGTTGGTAGAGCACTCCAAATCTTCGTCTCACCCCTTTGTTTGCTATGAAAAGAGAAATACGGAGAATGTGTAGGAAATGGCCGGGATAGCTCAGTTGGTAGAGCAGAGGACTGAAAATCCTCGTGTCACCAGTTCAAATCTGGTTCTTGGCAAATCATGAATTTGTATGTCTATCTATTCTACGGATTAATTAATCAAATAGATTATGAAACCGTTACTGAATGATGTCTGGCAATATACCCTTTAACAATACTATATATATATTTGTTACTCTATTTATAGATGAGTCAAATACACAAGTCAAGATAAAGAGGAAGGAGAGATATATCAATATGTAAGGGCTGGATGGATATCGATATGTGAAAAGAATTAGCAGCTTTTGTTTCCTCTTCTTTTTGTTCTCTGTCTCCTCACGTTCAATTAAGACTTATATACATATTGGAAAGGTTCAATTAGTTCGTTAGTTGGTTGAAAGGCGGGAATGGCCAAGATTCATCTCCGATCCAGTCGAAATAGAATCCTCTTCTCTTTTCATGTATTTTTCTTAGATTTCTGCATTTCCCCCTACGTGACTTTCTAAAGCACATCTAAGTGATATATGTATGCGTGATACATAGTTATGTAGAACTCATTTAGTTCACATCCTATTAGCTCGGCTCATCCCAAATCAGTATCTGTCATTCATTCGACATTGGGGGCAATAGAATCCTTACGTAAGGGCCAGCCATCCTACCCACCAGGCATTAAGATACGCTGACGCCGTGGATGATTATCATCAGCAATTCCCAACATATCATCAGATTCCCTTTCTGGAAAATCTGCACTTTCTTTTCCAAACCCAGAAAGAAAAGAGACGGAATTCCTAGGATTGATCCTTGCGGCAATTTGATGCCTACCTCTTCCGGTTGATCTATACCATACTCTCATCTCGTAAGGTGATACACACTAGCTAACAGTCAGTCCGCCTGGTGCTACATCATAAGCACATTGGGTAGATAATGGTAACCATATACATAGAAAATGCCTGCAATGGAATGCCACTCCTCGGGCTTGATTTGTAAAGTCTCTATTCCGAAACCCAAACAAAGATCTATGAACCAATCAATGTTTGACTAGCCAAGAAGACAAATGACCCTTTTTATCTCCCACACTTGTATTTTTCTTTGTAAAAGTCTTTCCCATTTACGTTCTTTGTTATTCTGTACATTTGTATACTTACTACTTCCCCTAATTCACTAATTCGTAGGAAGATACTGCCTGCACTTGACTTTTGTATTTGAAAAGAGTTGTTTCAGGAGGGATGATCCATTAAGTATATGATGGTTGATAGAATAATCCTTGATCGTAATTTCCAGTATGAGTACTTGGTTGGGCCAAGATGCAATTTGTGGTTGGTAGTAGTACACCGATTCTCCTCTTGAGACTGAATTCGATCTTCCTTCATGGATTTCTTTCTTTCTTTTCTGACTGGACGAAGTTTTGTTATTGCATCTATACTATAACAGCCTCGGGTTTAGGTGGCCGGCAAATACACACAGGAATTGAATTAACTTATCCCCGAACAGTAAACAAAGACTCAACAAGAGTTTACGAACTGAACTACTGATACTGAACGAACCCCCTGTAATTGTACATGCTCCTATAGCAAGAACATATATTGGTTCAGGCATTTGCTCATAGAATCTGTCTGACTAAAGAAGGAAGGAGCCATTTTCATTGTTACCGTACCCGCTGTGAAAAGTCCGCCTGGCTAGGACTAGATCTTGGTACCAGTCCATAAGGATCAAAGTCGAATCCTGAACCTAGAAGCGAATTCAATGAAGCAACAAGAAAGAGGTACCATAGAGAAGCGGCCATAAACAGGAGAGTCTTGACCCATTTGAAAGAAAGGAAAGATCATTTGATGTAGTTGAAATAACTGAAGCTGAAGTTTGGGTTGTTCGATCAAGTAAGGGAAACAGGAATGAATAACAGTCTCAATTCCTATGCTCCTTTTCGCCATGCATAAACTAAACCGACAATTAGGATAGGATAAGCACGAAAATGAGAGCTTCTATAAAGACACCCTAATACATCAACATTGCCCATGGATAAAGGATCAAGAAAGAACCGTTTCAACATCAAAAACAACAAAAACTAGAGCAATAATAACAGATTAGAAATTGTACCCAAGCATCGCATCGCCCATTGGTTCTATCTATTACCGATTCATAACTCGAAACTTTCTCGAAACTTTGCTAAGAGGGGCTAAAACTACAGAAAGAAGAAATGCCTCGGAATAAGACTTTCTATTATTAGAAATACCCAGAAAATCTCATATTCGGAAAGCAGAAAGATAAACAAACGTACTCCTATCAATGTAACAAGTATACCGGATTAGTCGATTCGAATTGAAATTCATTGTTTTTTACCGAATCACCTACTTGAGTTTGTTTGCTTTTCGCTACATGTCTCGTTTGAAGATTCAGCCACTAGAGACTAGAATCCTATTTATATAATATCTATTATAGCCAGAATACATATATTACAGTAGGAACTTACTTCTATTTAGTTAGGAACTCGTATTGTAGTGATTGAATAAGGAAAGAGAAGGAAGACGACTACTTGAGTTTTGTGCTGTACTAGATAAGGTATACCAAGAGAAAAGCCCATTTATTTGACAATGGTTACAATGAAAGCAAATTCTCAAACTCTAGCTTGGCCACAAGTCAGTCGTTCGTAGATCCATGTGATTTACTAGGGAGGGCATTCGATTGATTTGCATTGGGTTAGGGTGGAGTTTTTAACCGGTTGGTTTCATGTCATGATTTTTCAACCACAAATTGACTAGAAGGAAGTAGGTAGCCCAAAGAGAAAGAAGAAGTATTACATCTTGATTTTGTATGGGAAAATAGGCTAGCATATCTCATTTATCTACAAGGATGAGACATTAATGTGATGAACCAAATCAAGTGGACAGTTACAAAGAATACAAATACAAAGAATAATGAGGAAAGGAAAACTATTCATTCTTTTTTTTCATTATTCAAAAGGGCTGTACGGACTCGAACCTACGACCCTCTCGGTAAAACAGATCAAACTTCTTATTATCAAAATGATTTGAATTCACCCAACATGCATTTTTTTGCATTGGTTTCATTAACTGCTAGAAATAATAAGCAAGTTAGTGTACCTTGTTCTTGACAGAAGAAGAGATGGTTCCATCCATGTGCTCTGATTCATTTGATTTTGATTCGAAGGAGCACTACCAAAGTCTTTTAAAGAAAGAAGGGTTATCCGTAGGTCTGCTTCTGACCTAGATCAACTTCAGGTGGAAATGGAATCTCTATCGTCCTGCTTCTGCTTAAAGCATCAAATATGAAACTTCATACACCCTCCAGTTGTTCATAAGATAGATAGGACTCAAGATAATTGAGTTTCAGGTCCGGATACTCATTATGCCTAGCATTGAATAGACTGGGTATTCACCTTATCAATCAAATCAATGATGGAACGGACTACTTTGCTTGCTCTTTTTCCTTTACTGAAACTGAAGAAGTGTAACAGCTACTGCTATTGCTCTATTTTGTTTTAGTGCCTAAACACTCGATTCGGACCGAACCTTTTGTCAGGCTACTCTTCTCTTGTTTTGTTCCCTAAAAGTAATGGAGTAAGAAATCATCTCTTTCTCAATAAGATCAACCTTTTTGATTACATGATGTACTTCTCTGAAAAACATTGGCAGGCGCGCGGGTAAACGACTCTACCAACTGAGCTATAGCCCTTGTGTGATACTTATCTTATCATGTAGATTCTTTCTTGTCAAGATGATCTGATCCATTTTCTTTCTTTCTTTGTATTGCTTATCCATCCCCCATAATAGTAGATTTATAATCTATCGATGTGATAGGGCTTGTTTTTCTTTGTGATGAGAAATGACCTACTTAACTCAGTGGTTAGAGTATTGCTTTCATACGGCGGGAGTCATTGGTTCAAATCCAATAGTAGGTAGAACTTAAGAGGCAACGGTATCTAATAAGTTTTTATACTCAGCTCAGTTCTATTGATTTTCTATCTATCTTTTCCATACCCCACTCTATTCTATATTTAGAGCATTTATTTCACTTGATTATTTAGACAGATCAACTAGGTACGCCATTGATAGCCTCTACTCGTGTCCTAGCTCGTCTGAGAGCTCAATTTGCCTCGATTGTTTGTCTCTTGCCCGGAGCTTTCCTCAAGTTAGCTTCCGCTATTTCAAGAGTTTGCTGAGCTTCTTGTGGATCAATCTCACTAGTAGCCTTCGTAGCAGCATTTACTAAAAGAAAGAGTGACCCACCCCTCATTATTGCCTATTCTAGCAAAACCACCCATCAGAGAGAGCCATCGTTAACCATCCGTCATTATCTGTAAGGCGTATTCTCCTCAAAATACCTATATATACACCTGTGGCAATAGGTGCGTGATTTGGTAATACACCAATTTGTCCACTATTCGTAACTCTTCTCATTTCTTTCACTTCTGAAGCCCAAATATCGATTCGGAGTCAGGACACTAAGATTTAAGTAAGGGCATTTCTTCACTTTGCTCTCCATTTCTAAGTTCGTAGTCTGAGCAGTAGCTTCATCGATGTTACCTAATAAAAGGCTTGTTCGGGAATAGACCATCTAATTCTCTGGAAAGGATTAATTGAAACCCTCTAATTCTTTCTGCTAGGCCAACGTATTTCCACGGGGAACCCATAAAGACTTCTGCTACGAAAAAAGGTTGTGATAAGAAAGGCTCCATTTTGCGTGCTACGCCTCTTCTTCGGATAATTCAAGGATAGGATAGCTTTAATGTCCAGGAGTTCTTTGTAACGTTGTAAGGTTTGTTTGTTTAACTCTTTGCGCAGGCAGTTTCATAATGTTCTTCACCAATGATCCGAGGTTGTAGCATAGTTGACCTTGAATCCTCAGGATCTACTGCTGGATAGATCCCTTTGGCAGCTAATCCTCTTGATAGTACGGTAGTAGCATCCAAGCAAATGTGGTGGCAGGCAGGAGCAGCAGGACCGGTTAAATCGCCCGCAGGTACATAAACAGCTTGAATAGAAGTTATGGACCCTTCCTCCTTGGTAGAAGTCATTCTTGTAAGGAACCAACCCATTTCGGTACTAAGAGTCGGTTGATAACCCACAAGGCATTCTACCCAGTAACAACCCGGAGACTTCGGATCCCCCTTGAACGAAACAGAAGATATTGTCGATAACATAGAAGCACATCTAGTTCATTAACATCTCGGAAATATTCCGCCTTAGGGCAGTGAAACCAACTCTCATACGAGCTCCCGGCGGTTCATTCATCTGACCGGAGACGTCAGCCCCTTCCTCCCCTTTTGATTCTGTAAGATTTTCTTCATTAGTTACTCCTCTTTCATTTCCATGTAAAGATCATTTCCTTCACGAGTACGGTCACCTACTCCTACAAATACAGATACACCTTCATGAGCTTTGGCAATGTTGTTGATTGATCAATTCTATAATGAGTACGTACTGTTTTACCCACTCCAGCCCCTACGAATAGTCCCATTTTGACTACACGCCGATAAGGGGCTAAAAGATCTACTACTTTCATTCCTGCTTCTAAAATAGAGTTGTATCTAACTGGATAAAAGCAGGGGCAGATCCATTAATAGGAGATGTTGTGCGAGTATCTACAGGACCCAAATTCTCAATAGGCTCTCCAAGCACCTTGAAAATTAGGCCCAGAGTAGCTCCGACGACTGGAACACTTAGAAGAGCGAAAGTCTCAACCACTTTTACCTTACTCTTTGACTTACTGACTCCATAGGGTGTAGAGAAGAGGTGAATGAGAAAGAAGATCAGTGAAAGAAAAGAGAAGAGAAGGGGAAGGAGCCAAGCAACGAGACCAACCAACCAACCAATAGGTGAAGGATCCAGAGAAGAGACTGAGAGTTTACGAGCCAGGGGAATGAATGAGGTAGAGGTAATCAATCCACCCCCACACGCAGCTTTACCGAGACTTTAAAGTCCAGTTACATTTTCATGTGTATAGCACTAGCCTGACGAAAAAGAATAAGGAGACAGAAAGAAAGAGAACAGACCGACCGAGAGAATAAAGAGGAAAAGGAGAGAATGCATCTTTAGTCAGTGTTTACATTACCATTACAGTGAAAAGAGAGTCAAAGAAAGAAGGTGAATGAGAATGAATAAGGAGTAGCGTCTTTCCTTCAGGTTCAGTAGCTCAGGTTCCGGTGAAGGAAAAGGTTTGAGGTTCAGTCTTTCGTTTCGTCTTGACTGAATGTTCCGGAGTTCAGTTCGTAAACTCTTGAGTTGAGTCTTTCAAAGCTCCTAATTCATTCTTTCACAACTGTAAAGGAGAATTCTTGGTGAGTCTTGAGTTGAGTCTTTCCTTTCAACACTTTCAGGTTCAGTAGTTCCGTCTCATTCATCTTTAGTCTCCCTTCTTTCCCTTCATTCTGTTTCTGTAAAAAAGGGGCCAAGCCGAGGTGATTGAGTTAAGTCGAGAATTCTTGGTGAGTCTCCTTTTGCCAACCTACTCCCTGATGATCATCCAGCTGCTTTACCCAGTTCAATCTGGTTCCTGAAGTTCAGTAGTGAGGGAGTTTACCTCGGTTACACAGTGTTTGAATAAATAGGTGCAAGGAGAAAGAACCCAGCAGTTTAGAGCCGAAGGAGCGAAGCAGCTTTACCGGCAGGTGATTGAGCTTCTCTTCCTGTTCCGTCTCATTCATCCACTGTAAAGTCTCATTCATCTTCAGTCTCCCTTCTTCTGTAAAGGTTCAGTCAGGAGAATTCAAATAGCTTTACCGAGTTCCATCAGTCTCATTCTTGCTTTCAGGTTCAGGAGAATGAATCTTCTTGTCTGCTGAGTCTTCTTCCTTTGACTATTTATTCTTGAGAACTGGAAAGGCTATATATAGGTGTAGTAGGAGTGAAGGAGAATGCTTCTTGAGTTACCGACCGCAGCTAATTCATTGAGTCTTGACTTGACTTCCCTTCAAAGACAGTAAAGGAGAATCTAATTAAGGAATCTTTCGTCTTGCCTTCCTGGTCCGGAGAATGGAATGAATGGTGAATTGCTTCAATCAAAGAGATAGTGAAACCCCAGTGAAAGAGGTTCAGGCAATGAAATTCTTCAACCATAAAGAAGAAGAGGTGAAGGGGAAGTAAGTAGTTGTTTGTTTGTTCAGGAGAATGAATAAGTAAGGTAAGGAAGGAGTATTTTGCTTTTACAGTGAGTAAAGGAAAGGGATCAGAGTGAAAGAGGAATCCCCCTAACAGTTTACCCAGTTCAAGAAGGAAAGGGAAAATGAATAAGTAAGGTAAGGAGTCTTTATTACAGTTCAAGAAGGAAAGAGAGAAAGAATGAATAAGTAAGGTCAGGAAAGGAGTAGAGATCTTTTACAGTGAGTGAAGAAATAGGCAGGCAGAGTATTTCATTCATTCTTTGAATAAGGGTCAGGTAATAAAGTCAGTATAAGGTTCAGGGAATACCGGGAAAGCTGAATGAGATTGATAAGGGTTCCGGTTCCGGGTTCACTATCTCCTTTCTTCTTTCCTGTCCTGTTTTTGTTCCGGTTCAGTAGTTAAGGAGACCGCATAAATAAATAGTCTTTACTTACAGTCTCATTCATAAGGAGTAGAGGAGAAGAAGTAGTTGGTTGAGTCTTGACTTACTCTTCTTTCTCATTAATAAGTAGGTTCAAGAAGAAATGGGTGACGGAGCTGCATGAGAGACAGGAGTTAGCTGCTTTACCGAGTGAATAAATAGGGAAGGGGAGGTCAGGTAATATCGGTTACGGGGAAGGATCAAGAAGAAATAGGTTCAGGAGTCAACTCTCATTAAGGAGAAAGATCAGAGACAGGTTCAGTAGCGAAGGCAGGTTACGGTTCAGTAGTTAAGTAAGGAGACAGAATAAAAGGAGTTCAACAGCTCGACCAAAGGGAGAGGAGTGAAACAGCGAGACCAAAGGGAGGAGGCAATGGAATTGTGAGACCCGGAGGGCGAAGAGGTTCAACCGCGAGACCAAAGGGAGGAGGGGTAGAGCAAGATTCGCGCATCCAGTTGTCCGGTCAAAAAGAAGAAGGGTCGTGCCCAGTCCCAAACTGTTCTTACGTTCTTTCGGGAATCAGATGATGAGAGGACCAAGGCTAGATGATCGTGTCATTCTCTATACGCCTGAAAAACCGTCGTATTCGAGATCTTTCTTTTTGCCTTACTCCAGTGGAAAGTGGAATGAACCCAGGTTTGAAAAACTGATGTTGCAGGTGCCACTTCAACAGGAGATCGAAGAAGGCTGATTTCGGCAGCTGAGGCTTTGTGCCTGACTCCACTCACTACCTTTTAGCGTGAATGGATAAAGAAAGGCCCTCAACAAAGAGCTCGGTACCAAACAGGCACAGCTAAGGAATAATTGTGCACTCAAAGGAGCATGTCATCGAAGAGTTTACAACATTCATTCTCGAGCGGGGAGCGAGTTCAAGACCAAACAAAGCCAGAGCATCTCTTCCTTTTCGCCTTGCCTCGAGGGCTTACGGGTCCGTGGGCACAGTTGAACAAGGCTCGTATGAAGATACAGGTTGAGTATCAGAGGTTGAAAAAGGCCAGACCATAAAGAAAAAAGTCAGAAAGAAGAAGAGAAAGAACCATAGCCAGAAGAACAAAGGAACTTTACATTCAGTGTTGTGTAACAAAGAAAAGACAGAGATCTCGGACGAGACAAGCTTGTCAGGATTAAAGAGGGATTAGATTAGCAGACTATGGATGGGTCAAGACGTCGAGTAAAGTCTCCGGCATCTCCAAAAGCGGGGTGGTTAGGTTCGAGTCTGAATCGATCGGGTGGTCCAATCTATCTAATAGTAGTATATATATATTTAGGGGTGAGAAAAGCGAAATCTCTGGCATCTGGCTCCTTCCACGCAAGACGACTAGGATCAAATGGTTTACAATAATGCTAAGAAGAAGATCGAGACCATTCTTTTTGAGACAAAGGGCTTGACTTCTATCGGGTCAGCGTCGAGGAAGAGTACACCAACTCCGGCTATGTAAAAAGAGAGTGAAAGGGGCGAAGGCCTGAGACCGACAGGCGAAGAGGCGAAGGCATGAGACCGATAGGGAGAGGGAATGGAATTGTGAGACCCTACGGGCGAAGAGGCGAAGACCTAGAATCACGAAGATGTCGAGCGCTATGCCATACGATCTCAGGATTGCTTCGATTCCTTGACGCTATGTGGGAGAACTCAACCAAGCAATCGGCATCAGAGGATTCCATTTTTGAGAGAAAGCAAGGAGAGTGGGAAAGCTAACCTACCCTTCCGTTTGCTGAATCTGACCTTCGTCCAAGAGTTCTCGGGCTTCTACGCGAAGAACGTGCTTTCTGACATCGAGTGCTATGCCAAGAGATCACTACTTTCTTTGATAGGGTCGTCGGTTCCATTGGTCATTCTTCAGGAGAAGTCCCGAAACTGAACTAGTCAATTGAGAGGATCATTGCTAACCCATTGGCTGAATCGAGATCGTCTCGCGCATAAGAGGGCATTTTCTGAATGAGAAGATTCTCTTTCTACACTGAACGAGATATCCTGCCTCTTCCTTCCTTGCCCGCCTCAGAATATTCCTTCCTTTCCTGGTGGGACTCGCATTGATTTCAATTGATTGAATCTGTTCTGGTCTTCGCTGAATGAGGCTTTCCAAGACGAGTAGACCTTAGTTACCCGCTTATTGGGACCTGCAAGAAGCTGAGTTTCTTTGCTTTGTCACATTGGAAAAAGAAAAAGTCAAAGCAGCAGACCATCTCATTATACATCTGACGAGAGATTTTGGAAGAAGGTTCTGTTTCACACATCTTGGCCAAGCAGTAAAGGAAAGAAATGCTTTGTCGGTTGAAGGTGCTCTCTTCCTTCTCTACTCCGTCACATAATAGGAGAGAGGCTCACTCTTCATCCATAGTATCCTCTGGATCTTATCTTATGCATCTTCTGTCTCCTCTCTTGGTTTCAGGGAGCCTGTGAGAGTTCCGTTGCTTTGCCGGAGGGAAGTGGGTGGGCTTCATTCAATGTAATGCTTTGTTTGTTGGTTGGTTGGTCCGGTTTTTCGGTTTAGTGTGTAGGGAGGCGCCGTTGCCCTTTCCTTTCAGGAGACATGTTGTAATGTTCAGTGGCAAGATTAATGGATATGGAGTCGATGATCAATCCGACGTTCAATCCTTCTAGAGATGGTGATCTGCCTTGTTAAGATCTCTTCTATGCTGAGAATCATCTCTTTGTTTTTCCCCATCCATTTTGATTGACCTTGCTTGACCGGTCATTGCTGTCAAATCCGGCCCCAGCCTCGTTGGCCCCCCAATTCTCAAGGCCGCCCTAGACAAGTGGTTTTAGAACCCACATTTGGAAAAGTTCTGTTAGGTTCTTAGTAGCAGTCGTCGACTTTTTCTTCTTTTACTTCACATAGCTTTTCGTCTCCTTGATAGCTGGAAGTTCTCCAAAAGTATGAAAAGCAGGAGGACTTTGTACCATCCATTCCAGTGTGGTTGAATTCTGTTCAACAGCCCAAGGACTTGGAGCACATCTTTTGTTATTTCCACTGCTTGAAGTGATTGTGACGACCACGAAGAAACGACGAATCCCAACTACGGATATATAAGAGCCAAAACTGCTAAGGGCATTCCATCCAGCGTAAGCATCTGGATAATCTGGAATGCGCCGTGGCATACCCGAAAGCCCTAGGAAATGCATGGGAAAGAGGGTCGGATTAACCCCGAAAAAAGTGATCCAAAAATGGATTTGCCCTAAAGTCTCAGGGTATGTCCGACCAAAGATTTTACCCACCCAATAGTGAAATCCTGCAAATAAAGCAAAAACGGCTCCCATAGAAAGTACATAATGGAAATGCGCAACCACATAATAAGTATCATGTAGAGCAATGTCTAGCCCTGAATTTGCCGGGACTATTCCAGTGAGTCCTCCTATGGTGAACAAAAAGATGAACCCTACAGCAAATAACATGGGGGTTTTGTATTGTATCGAACCCCCCCACATGGTAGCGATCCAACTAAAGATTTTGATTCCAGTGGGGACTGCTATGATCATGGTAGCAGCGGTGAAGTAGGCACGGGTATCAACGTCTAAGCCCACAGTAAACATATGATGAGCCCAAACAAGAAATCCAAGAACACCTATACTGATCATGGCATAAACCATGCCTAGATACCCGAAAACTGGTTTTCCCGAAAAAGTAGAAACGATATGACTGATGATACCGGATCCAGGCAGAATGGGAATATACACCTCTGGATGACCGAAGAACCGAAAGAGATGCTGGTATAATATGGGGTCTCCCCCTCCAGCGGGATCAGAAAAGGTTGTATTAAAGTTTCGATCGGTTAATAACATGGTAATAGCCCCTGCCAGTACCGGAAGTGATAATAAAAGTGGGAATGCTGTCACTAGAACGGACCAGACAAAGAGGGGTGATCTATGCATAGTCATTCCAGGTCCACGCATGTTGGAAATAGTCGTTATAAAATTGATAGAACCTAAAATGGATGAAATACCAGATAGATGAAGACTAGAAATTGCTGAATCAACTGCTCCTCCAGAATGGCTGGTAATACCACTTAAGGGCGGATAGACCGTCCACCCAGTGCCGCTACCCACTTCTACTAAGGCTGAGCTTAATAGGAGCAAGAGACTTGGTGGCAACAACCAGAATGAAATATTATTTAATCGGGGAAATGCCATGTCAGGTGCACCTATCAGAATCGGAACAGACCAATTACCAGATCCACCTATCATCGCCGGCATAACCATAAAAAAGATCATTAAAAAAGCGTGAGCCGTTATTAAAACATTATAAAGTTGATGATTCCCACCAAGAATTTGATCGCCGGGTCGTGCTAATTCCATACGAATCAGTACTGAGAAGCATGTGCCCATCACTCCTGCAATGGCACCGAAGATGAAATATAGAGTCCCTATATCCTTGTGGTTAGTGGAGAACAGCCATCGGACCAGATTTCTCGT
>NW_028258135.1:12500-13653 GCF_057944985.1 Cucurbita pepo subsp. pepo | reverse complement strand
CGTGCGCTCGCCCGCCCCGCCACGCCCTCATGCTCCAGCGCGCGCGCGCGCGCCCCGTCCCGCCCCGCCCGCGTGCTCCCGCGCGCGCGCGCCCCCGCCCCGCCCCGCCAGCGTTCGCCCCGCGCGCGCGCGCCCCCCGCCCCGCCCCGCCAGCGTGCTCCCGCGAGCGCGCGCCCCCCGCCCCGCCCCGCCAGCGTGCTCCCGCGAGCGCGCGCCCCCCGCCCCGCCCCGCCAGCGTTCTCCCGCGCGCGCGCGCCCCCCGCCCCGCCCCGCCAGCGTGCTCCCGCGAGCGCGCGCCCCCCGCCCCGCCCCGCCAGCGTGCTCCCGCGAGCGCGCGCCCCGTCCCGCCCCGCCCGCGCTCTTCTGCGCGCGCGCCCGTGCCTGCGCCCCATCCATCACCCATTAATTGTGAAAGTACATGTGGAGTGGTCAGTTTGTTGTAAATTTTTTTCTGGGAGCTAAGCAACATGAAAGAATGATTACCACAAAATTTCAGATTTTTTTGACCACTCTAGCTATTTTTTCTAATTTCTTATTATTTAATATTTAAAAATTCATTAAAAAAAATTGGTTGGTTGAAAAATTATGAAACTTGATTTCTAGATCCATTAGAATGTCCAATTCATGAATCAATTGAGTTCATGGAAAAAAACATTCTAAAACTTGAGATATTTGACCGTATGACCGCTCAGAAAAATCGTATCTAGGCCTGGCAGACCAAAAATGCCTCAAAATGTACTATATAGGGGGGTGACTAGTCTGCATGGGCTGGGCACGGGGGTACCCCTATATCTTCCGCCACCCCCACGCCCCAAGCACTATGCGCCGCACATGGGCATATGCTTGGGGCGTTGGGGTGGTGGTCGGCGGACGAGGGTGGTTGACGGTGGCGGTGCGGTGGCGAAACTTGCGCGGTGAGGCCGTGTTGGGTGCGCCTTTGGGCGTGCGACATGAGCCTTGTTGAGAATGGAATGTTGCGATGTTGCCTTGTAACTTGGGCTGGCTTGAGGATGGTTGATGGCTGGTACGATGATGAAACATGCAAGGTGGGGTGGAGTCGGGTGCCTTCGGGCGTGCGACATGAACCTCGTTGAGTGTGTGACGTTGTGGTGATGCTTGGCCAGCCTTGGGCCAGCCCTATGTTTTGAAGGCG
>NW_028258134.1:0-13682 GCF_057944985.1 Cucurbita pepo subsp. pepo | reverse complement strand
ACCAGGAGGAAGATATGAAAATTCAGAAGAATTTGGAGTATGTGATAGCTGAGCGAATAGCCCTTGTGTTCCAGGTGGTAAGACGCGGGAAGCGCAGTAAGTCCGTTGGCAAGCTTGGGTGCTTAGTCATATGAAAAATTCTGAAGAAAATCTTATCTACAACCTGACAACTTTACCAGAGACAAAAAAAAGATTGACAACTTGTCAGCCACACAGTAAAGGCTCACATGCCAATTACTAATGTCGGTAAATTATTAGTGTTTTAAATTATTAGTTTACTTTATGTCTTATAGGAAAACAGATCTTGCAGGGGTCCTGTCCTCTTAGATTCGATCTTATCTCTTAGTTGACATTTTTCAAATTTACGATCAAACTCGAAGTCTATAAAGGGACTTCATCAATGTAAAGAGGGCATCGATCGGCCGATAGCTCTCTCTTGAATATCAATTGAACAATTCAGAGAAAACATTAAGCATTTGTAAATGGTATCAGAGCCTTCTATTCGTGAGGGAAGAGGAGTTACTCGATCTTTAAGAGCGATATCACAGAAACCAGGAGGAAGATATGAAAATTCAGAAGAATTTGGAGTATGTGATAGCTGAGCGAATAGCCCTTGTGTTCCAGGTGGTAAGACGCGGGAAGCGCAGTAAGTCCGTTGGCAAGCTTGGGTGCTTAGTCATATGAAAAATTCTGAAGAAAATCTTATCTACAACCTGACAACTTTACCAGAGACAAAACAAAGATTGACAACTTGTCAGCCACACAGTAAAGGCTCACATGCCAATTACTAATGTCGGTAAATTATTAGTCTTTTTAAATTATTAGTTTACTTTATGTCTTATAGGAAAACAGATCTTGCAGGGGTCCTGTCCTCTTAGATTCGATCTTATCTCTTAGTTGACGTTTTTCAAATTTACGATCAAACTCGAAGTCTATAAAGGGACTTCATCAATGTAAAGAGGGCATCGATCGGCCGATAGCTCTCTCTTGAACATCAATTGAACAATTCAGAGAAAAATCATCCTACTCTTTTCTTATCTATCTTATGAACGAATTTCTTAGAAAGCTCAGAAAATCAAGCCATCTCAAATGCTCTACCGATGAAGAAGAAAGTTCAAATGAACATCGAACGGGAGAAAATCTCACAATCTCAAATACTATCAATCAAGAATACCAGATTGCTAGAATCGAAGATCAACTCAAAAATTGGACTATTCCAAAGGTAGATCCTAAAACTATCTACCAAATTTCAACCTTCAATTTTACTCAAAGATCATGCATCAAATTCTTAGAGAAGAACATCCCAATTCATAGCAATAGGGAATCTCTGAATCTTTTTTCAAGATCTCTTATACTCCAACATCGTGAAGAGTTTAACTATCTCCATGTCGGTCTTGTCCAAGTCGCGGTAAAACCATTGTTCAGACTTGGATTAGATATCCCAGTCCTTATCTCCTTACGAGATAAGAGACATGAAGATTTCTCAAATTCTTTATTGGGAATGGTTCAATCCAATTTAGAGAATGGACCAGTCTATTTCAATTGTTATCCAAACTTTACTCTGTCTCTCCAAGACCCACACATATTATCAGCTCTCATGCTAGATTTACAGTCAAAAAATTTAAACATCAAGGCTGAAACCCATTCTTCAGTCGTTATATTTAGGGTTTATTATAAGCTCATGAATACAAACATTTCTCCAAGATCATTAAGATCCTCACCAAAAGGATGGACTATGCTCATAGAAGCAAATATTGGAAAATCATCAGTGACTGTCCCAAAAACACTCTCTTGGGATCAAATAACCAGAAGCACTCTCTGGAAAATAGAAGATGCAAATCTTCCAAAGAGGAAAGAATCTCAAAACCCAGTCCAAATTATCGAACATGACGATGGAAGCGTTGAAATAAAATTCAGCGAAGAACCTTCGTCAGAGTCAAAAGTAAAAGAATTCCTGAGTTCTAGACCAAGTACTTCAGGAATATCAAGATCAATGTATGATCCCTTAAAGGTAAAAGAGGTCAGTTATGATTAAAAAAGGGCGTCAATCCACTATGAAGATGGCTCAAGGTCTCCAACCCATACGGATATGGATACTCAATCCGTCTACGAAAGCCAGCTAAATGTCATTACAGCTGATTTCCAGATAGACAAAGAATTTTTTAAAGCAGATTTTATGTCAACTACCAACTCTTCAAAAAGAAATGCCTTCTTCCAAACCTACAAAGAGGCTGAGCGAAATGAATTAAGAGCTCAGTGGTATTCTCATATGGAAGACATCAAAGAAAATATACCATTCTTCGAATGGTTTGAAGAAAATATTCTGCAGGTATGCACCTTGACCCAGAGGAGTTGGAAGACTACCAAAAGAGGCGAGGTATATTCGAAACATCCTCCGTTAGAAGAAGTCGAATTCGACAACTACTACGGAGAAAAGGTCAAAGCTAGCCCTTTCAAACATATTCCGGAAGGACTAGAAAAGGGTAATCCGACCCTAAAGGATGTCAAGAATATCCAGCATCAAAACAATTATTCAAATAAGATTTTATCCACGATCGCTACTCAACTTGAAAGTATCGAGGGAAAAATCTCAAAGAAATCAGGTACTCAGCAAGAACAGGCAAGCAGCTCTATACCAAAGGTTGATGAGTCAATACCAATACTCAGACCGGCAAATCTCGAAATATTTACAAAAAGAATTTCAAAAGAAGAGGCTGCAATGGCCAAGATAGAGGAAAAGTTAGACAGGATATTAAATCCCGCCATGACGCCTCAAGATTCATCTGTCAATGTCGTTAACAATGATGACGAGAACCAAGAATTCGAAGACGAGATTGCAAACGAGAGAGAAGAACCTTTCTACAATCGAATTGAAAGGATCTCTAGAAGAAGTCAAAATAATGCCAGTAATCAGAAAAACTGGTATCCTCAACCGTCTTTTCCGGATATCCAGTTCGAAGAAAAGACACTACAAACTCAAGCTCATTACGATGGTTTAGCAATCTATGAATGGAATATCGATGGATTGTCTGACTATCTGATAATGAATGTTGTAAATGAAATGATGATGGCCGCAGGCGCGTATAAATTACAAGGCCATAAATCCGACCATCAGATAGCTCAAGTTTTGGTAACCGAATTTACCGGGCAACTCAAGGATTGGTGGGACAAATATCTCGATGAAACAACCCGCCAACAGATATTAAACCACTATGTCATTAGACCAACTACTCAAATTATCAAAGAAGAAGGTCCATCAACTAGGACCGAGGTACAACATGAAAGGGTAGAGGATGCTGTCAACACCCTCATATATACCCTCATAGAATTCTTCGTCGGCGACCCTCTAAAATACCAGGAGAGATCCGCCGAGATACTCATGAATCTGAAATGCCCTACCTTAGGTGATTTCAGGTGGTACAAAGACATGTACTTCAGCAAAGTTCTTATTAGAACAGATAGTTCGTTGGAATTCTGGAAAGAGAATTTCGTCAATGGACTACCAAAACACTTCTCAAGGAGGATCAAAGATGGTCTTAAGACAAAGTACAATGGAACAATTCCATGGCAAACTTTGTCATACGGATCCATAGCATCCTTCATCATAGAAGAAGGACTCAGACTTTGTAATGAGTCAAAGATTCAAAACAAGCTCAATTCTTCGATATCAAACAGAAAAGAGCTTGGTAGATTTTGCGATCAATATGGATGCAAGGGAATAGAAGCTCCCTCAACCTCCAGACGAAAGAAGGTTAAGACGCATCCAAAACCTTATCATTCATACAGGCCTAGAGAAACATATCAGAGTAAACCCGTGCAGTCTCAGAAGCCAACATACTCAAGAAGGAAGTATATTCCTACAAAAACCCATAGAGGAAAGAAAAAGCAAACTTGCTTCAAATGTCGTGAAGGACACTATGCTAACAAGTGTCCAATCAGAGGAAAGATCAATGAGTTGGATATAGATCAAGAGCTGAAAAATCAGCTATTACGACTGACCCTAACCGACTCAGAGCAATCAAGCGAGGGAGAAATCCTCGAACTCCAAGAAGAATCTGATTCATATTCTAGCACAGAATACGAATCAGAACAAGAAGGAAAAAGGACGTGCGAAAGATGCATAAATGTCCTTACCAAGGATCAAGAAATTCTACTCGAAGTAGTAGAAAAAGTTCAAGACCCAGAAATTCAACAGAAGATTGCTCAACGACTTAGGGATGCCAAGACAATCTCTAGGCCAACTGAAAGGGAAGAAAGAAATCCCTACAGACTCCAATCTGTTCTCCAAAGATTTGAAAAACCGAGGGAACTCACTACTCAAGATTTACAAAGAGAGATTAATAATCTCAAACAAGAGGTACAGGCGCTAAGATCTGAAACCAGGTCAGAATCTTATACGCTTCGTCAAGAAATTCTCAATCTTCAGGAAAGGCTGCCAGCACAAAAGGAAACGGCGCAACCAAACCTGGATGAAGAAGATTTTCAAAGTTCCTTCGTTGGAGCCATCACCACTTCTCAATTTCAAAAATGGTACGCTCTCGTTACCTTAAAAATTTATGATTTCAAAATCACACTAAAGGCTCTCATAGATACTGGAGCCGATCAAAATTGCATTCAAGAAGGCCTAATACCTACAAAGTATTTTGAAAAAACTACTGAGGGCCTTAGAGGTGCTAACAACAACAAACTCAAAATTAATTACAAACTATCAAAAGTTCATGTTTGCAATGATGGAATTTGCTTCGTAAATTCCTTCCTTCTAGTAAAAGACTTAGGACAAGAACTAATCCTAGGTACTCCTTTCATTACTCAATTATATCCTTTTAGAATAACTAAAAAAGGGTTAGAATCAAAAGCCTTAGGAAAGAAGATAAAATTTAACTTTCTTTCCCCATAAGGATTAGCGAAATAAATAACCTTCAAAAGAATACAATTATTCAATCAATTTTTTGAAAGAAGAAATTTCTCAAAAGAATAGAAGAACAAATTCAAAACAAAGCTGTCCAGTTTAAAATCAAAACTTTACAAACTCAATTAGAAAAAGAAGTTTGTTCAAATATCCCAAATGCCTTTTGGAATAGGAAACAACATATAGTTGATTTTCCTTATATCAAAGCTTTCGAGGAGAAAAATATTCCTACGAAAGCCCGACCTATTCAAATGAATAAAGAATTACTAACATTCTCCAAAGCAGAAATTAATGATCTTTTGCAGAAAGACCTTATTAGACCATCAAAGAGCCCCTGGTCATGTGCGGCTTTTTACGTCAACAACCAGGCAGAAAAGGAACGTGGAGTCCTGCGACTGGTAATTAACTACAAACCCTTAAATAAGGTTTTGGAATGGATTAGATATCCAATTCCAAATAAATCAGATTTATTGCAAAGAATTTCAAATGCAAAAATATTTTCAAAATTTGACATGAAATCAGGATTTTGGCAAATCCAGATTTAAGAACAAGACAAGTACAAGACGGCTTTTAATGTCCCTTTTGGACAATACGAATGGAACGTTATGCCATTTGGGCTAAAAAACGCTCCATCCGAATTTCAAAAGATTATGAATGATATTTTCAATCCTTTTCAAGACTTTTCAATTGTTTATATTGACGATGTTCTAATTTTTTCTCAAAACATCGATCAACACTTTAAGCATCTTCAAACATTTTTTACGACAGTCAAAAGAAACGGTTTAGTTGTGTCTAAACTCAAAATTAAACTTTTTCAAACAAAAATCCGTTTTCTCGGATTTGAAATTCATTTGGGTCTAATAAAACCCATTCCTCTGAAATTCTTCCATTGAGTTTGCCTCAAACTTTCCACATCAAATTACAGATAAGACCCAACTACAAAGGTTTTTGGGATGTCTCAATTATGTGTCTGATTTCCTTCAAAATATCACACTGTTTTAGGATTCCTCCATATCCAATATCGGATGCGTCAGTCTCCACTATTAAACTAGTCCTTGGGTTTATCAGCGATAAACACGGAATTGACTTGATAAGGGATTTGATTTTTTGGACTGTTTTTGTATGTTCTTCAGTCCAGGGCTTTGGATTCTTTTTGAGTCTCTCAAAAAGCGGCTTGCAGATGGGTCTGATATTTTGAAGGAAATCAGACACATAATTGAGACATCCCAAAAATCTTTGTAGTTGGGTCTTATCTGTAATTTGATCTGGAAAGTTTGAGGCAAACTCAATGGACCTTTGAATGGGTTTTATTAGACCCAAATGAATTTCAAATCCGAGAAAACGGATTTTTGTTTGAAAAAGTTTAATTTTGGGTTTAGACACAACTAAACCGTTTCTTTTGACTGTCGTAAAAAATGTTTGAAGATGCTTAAAGTGTTGATCGATGTTTTGAGAAAAAATTAGAACATCGTCAATATAAACAATTGAAAAGTCTTTAAAAGAATTGAAAATATCATTCATAATCTTTTGAAATTCGGATGGAGCGTTTTTTAGCCCAAATGGCATAACGTTCCATTCGTATTGTCCAAAAGGGACATTAAAAGCCGTCTTGTACTTGTCTTTTTCTTGAATCTGGATTTGCCAAAATCCTGATTTCATGTCAAATTTTGAAAATATTTTTGCATTTGAAATTCTTTGCAATAAATCTGATTTATTTGGAATTGGATATCTAATCCATTCCAAAACCTTATTTAAGGGTTTGTAGTTAATTACCAGTCGCGGGACTCCACGTTCCTTTTCTGCCTGGTTGTTGACGTAAAAAGCCGCAATGACGAGGGGCTCTTTGATGGTCTAATAAGGCCTTTCTGCAAAAGATCATTAATTTCTGCTTTGCAGAATGTTAGTAATTCTTTATTCATTTGAATAGGTCGGGCTTTCGTAGGAATATTTTTCTCCTCGAAAGCTTTGATATAAGGAAGATCAACTATATGTTGTTTCCTATTCCAAAAGGCATTTGGGATATTTGAACAAACTTCTTTTTCTAATTGAGTTTGTAAAGTTTTGATTTTAAACTGGACAACTTTGTTTTGAATTTGTTCTTCTATTCTTTTGAGAAATTTCTTCTTTCAAAAAAGAAATTTGTTTTTCTTTATAGTTTAATACATTTATTGATTGAATAATTGTATTCTTTTGAAGGTTATTTATTTCGCTAATCCTTATGGGGGAAAGAAAGTTAAATTTTATCTTCTTTCCTAAGGCTTTTGATTCTAACCCTTTTTCAGTTATTCTAAGAGGATATAATTGAGTAATGAAAGGAGTACCTAGGATTAGTTCTTGTCCTAAGTATTTTACTAGAAGGAAGGAATTTACGAAGCAAATTCCATCATTGCAAACATGAACTTTTGATAGTTTGTAATTAATTTTGAGTTTGTTGTTGTTAGCACCTCTAAGGCCCTCAGTAGTTTTTTCAAAATACTTTGTAGGTATTAGGCCTTCTTGAATGCAATTTTGATCGGCTCCAGTATCTATGAGAGCCTTTAGTGTTATTTTGAAATCATAAATTTTTAAGGTAACGAGAGCGTACCATTTTTGAAATTGAGAAGTGGTGATAGCTCCAACGAAGGAACTTTGAAAATCTTCTTCATCCAGGTTCGGTTGCGCCGTTTCCTTTTGTGCCGGCAGCCTTTCCTAAAGATTGAGAATTTCTTGACGAAGCGTATAAGATTCTGACTTGGTTTCAGATCTTAGCGCCTGTACCTCTTGTTTGAGATTATTAATCTCTCTTTGTAAATCTTGAGTAGTGAGTTCCCTCGGTTTTTCAAATCTTTGGAGAACAGATTGGAGTCTATAGGGATTTCTTTCTTCCCTTTCAGTTGGCTTAGAGATTGTCATGGCATCCCTAAGTCGTTGAGCAATCTTCTGTTGAATTTCTGGGTCTTGAACTTTTTCTACTACTTCGAGTAGAATTTCTTGATCCTTGGTAAGGACATTTATGCATCCTTCGCACGTCCTTCTTCCTTCTTGTTCTGATTCGTATTCTGTGCTAGAATATGAATCAGATTCTTCTTGGAGTTCGAGGATTTCTCCCTCGCTTGATTGCTCTGAGTCGGTTAGGGTCAGTCGTAATAGCTGATTTTTCAGCTCTTGACCTATATCCAACTCATTGATCTTTCCTCTAATTGGACACTTGTTAGCATAGTGTCCTTCTTCACGACATTTGAAGCAAGTTTGCTTTTTCTTTCCTCTATGGGTTTTTGTAGGAATATACTTCCTTCTTGAGTATGTTGGCTTCTGAGACTGCACGGGTTTACTCCGATATGTTTCTCTAGGCCTGTATGAATGATAAGGTTTTGGATGCGTCTTAACCTTCTTTCGTTTGGAGGTTGAGGGAGCTTCTATTCCCTTGCATCCATATTGATCGCAAAATCTACCAAGCTCTTTTCTGTTTGATATCGAAGAATTGAGCTTGTTTTGAATCTTTGACTCATTACAAAGTCTGAGTCCTTCTTCTATGATGAAGGATGCTATGGATCCGTATGACAAAGTTTGCCATGGAATTGTTCCATTGTACTTTGTCTTAAGACCATCTTTGATCCTCCTTGAGAAGTGTTTTGGTTGTCCATTGACGAAATTCTCTTTCCAGAATTCCAACGAACTATCTGTTCTAATAAGAACTTTGCTGAAGTACATGTCTTTGTACCACCTGAAATCACCTAAGGTAGGGCATTTCAGATTCATGAGTATCTCGGTGGATCTCTCCTGGTATTTTAGAGGGTCGCCGACGAAGAATTCTATGAGGCTATATATGAGGGTGTTGACAGCATCCTCTACCCTTTCATGTTGTACCTCGATCCTAGTTGATGGACCTTCTTCTTTGATAATTTGAGTAGTTGGTCTAATGACATAGTGGTTTAATATCTGTTGGCGGGTTGTTTCGTCGAGATATTTGTCCCACCAATCCTTGAGTTGCCCGGTAAATCCGGTTACCAAAACTTGAGCTATCTGATGGTCGGATTTATGGGCTTGTAATTTATACGCGCCTGCGGCCATCATCATTTCATTTACAACATTCATTATCAGATAGTCAGACAATCCATCGATATTCCATTCATAGATTGCTAAACCATCGTAATGAGCTTGAGTTTGTAGTGTCTTTTCTTCGAACTGGATATCCGGAAAAGACGGTTGAGGATACCAGTTTTTCTGATTACTGGCGTTATTTTGACTTCTTCTAGAGATCCTTTCAATTCGATTGTAGAAAGGTTCTTCTCTCTCGTTTGCAATCTCATCTTCGAATTCTTGGTTCTCGTCGTCATTGTTAACGACATTGACAGATGAATCTTGAGGCGTCATGGCGGGATTTAATATCCTGTCTAACTTTTCCTCTATCTTGGCCATTGCAGCCTCTTCTTTTGAAATCCTTTTTATAAATATTTCGAGATTTGCCGGTCTGAGTATTGGTATTGACTCATCAACCTTTGGTACAGAGCTGCTTGCCTGTTCTTGCTGAGTACCTGATTTCTTTGAGATTTTTCCCTCGATACTTTCAAGTTGAGTAGCGATCGTGGATAAAATCTTATTTGAATAATTGTTTTGATGCTAGATATTCTTGATATCCTTTAGGGTCGGATTACCCTTTTCTAGTCCTTCCGGAATATGTTTGAAAGGACTAGCTTTGACCTTTTCTCCGTAGTAGTTTTCGAATTCGACTTCTTCTAACGGAGGATGTTTCGAATATACCTCGCCTCTTTTGGTAGTCTTCCAACTCCTCTGGGTCAAGGTGCATACCTGCAGAATATTTTCTTCAAACCATTCGAAGAATGGTATATTTTCTTTGATGTCTTCCATATGAGAATACCACTGAGCTCTTAATTCATTTCGCTCAGCCTCTTTGTAGGTTTGGAAGAAGGCATTTCTTTTTGAAGAGTTGGTAGTTGACATAAAATCTGCTTTAAAAAATTCTTTGTCTATCTGGAAATCAGCTGTAATGACATTTAGCTGGCTTTCGTAGACGGATTGAGTATCCATATCCGTATGGGTTGGAGACCTTGAGCCATCTTCATAGTGGATTGACGCCCTTTTTTGATCATAACTGACCTCTTTTACCTTTAAGGGATCATACATTGATCTTGATATTCCTGAAGTACTTGGTCTAGAACTCAGGAATTCTTTTACTTTTGACTCTGACGAAGGTTCTTCGCTGAATTTTATTTCAACGCTTCCATCGTCATGTTCGATAATTTGGACTGGGTTTTGAGATTCTTTCCTCTTTGGAAGATTTGCATCTTCTATTTTCCAGAGAGTGCTTCTGGTTATTTGATCCCAAGAGAGTGTTTTTGGGACAGTCACTGATGATTTTCCAATATTTGCTTCTATGAGCATAGTCCATCCTTTTGGTGAGGATCTTAATGCTCTTGGAGAAATGTTTGTATTCATGAGCTTATAATAAACCCTAAATATAACGACTGAAGAATGGGTTTCAGCCTTGATGTTTAAATTTTTTGACTGTAAATCTAGCATGAGAGCTGATAATATGTGTGGGTCTTGGAGAGACAGAGTAAAGTTTGGATAACAATTGAAATAGACTGGTCCATTCTCTAAATTGGATTGAACCATTCCCAATAAAGAATTTGAGAAATCTTCATGTCTCTTATCTCGTAAGGAGATAAGGACTGGGATATCTAATCCAAGTCTGAACAATGGTTTTACCGCGACTTGGACAAGACCGACATGGAGATAGTTAAACTCTTCACGATGTTGGAGTATAAGAGATCTTGACGGGGAAGTATCCCGATACACATGACATACATACATGCACGAGGTCCCATGATTTTTATTCACTACATATAGTTCAAGTAATCATACTATAGCAAGAGTGTTCTTAGTTTATTGGATTTATATTAGTGATCGTAAAGTTCACTTTATTCAATAACAATCTTTACTTGATAAACAACAATAATAACTTTATTGAAAATAGAATATGTTTTTGTTTACAAACTATACGTTTTAGGGCATAAAACCCAACATCTTAGAGATTCAGGGTGTGACATGATGAAATCAAAACCCCATAACGGTTCTCCCAACAGGCATTGAGTAATTCTTGCGAAAGAAGTCTTGCGCAATTCCTGTTTGAAACTATAGTTCTAGAATTTTTTGAACTTATCTGTTCTACCTCACCCTAAAATTTCTAAGGTCCTCGTAAAAAGTTTGAAAGTTCAACTTAAAAAAATAAATCGGGAATTTAATACCTTGTTGGACTTGGGTGCTATACCATATGTAATCTATGAATTGCTTTCTCTATTTTATATTTTCTACCGGGAAGTATTCATATTTTGTTGTCCATTTTATGAGAGTGTTTTAAAAATCAATGAAATATTTATTATTCTTGGGCTAATAACTATTATCTATTCAAGGAATTTTGTTATTGAAAATCTAATAAATCTCTCAAATTATCCCAAAATTAACCTTAAATTGTGTTGCATAAAGGAAATGAGTTAAATGATTGAGTTTTTTGCAACCATAGCATGCATTTACATAGTTTCTTGCATGTACTATAAGTATGTATATTTATTCACATGTCCAACACAAATTGGTAGTTAAGCGAAAGGTTGATTAGGAAATGATAAAGAATATTGTCGTTTTCTTTCTTTTCACGGTGGCTTTAGTTGGGGCTCAGGTTCCAAGGGTCGCGTTACCACCACCAGGACCTTCTAGATATTACATTCATGTGGTTAACGGGCTAAGCAAACTTGGGTTGCTTGTGCATTGTCAGTCTAAAGACGATGACTTGGGGTATCATCGTTTGCTTAATCATGGAGATGATTACCAGTGGAACTTCAAGGTTAGCTTTTGGGGATCAACCCTCTATTGGTGCAAATTGGAGACGCCACAAGCATATGTCTCTTTTGAAAGCTTTTGGCTGAAACGCAGCACTTATGGCTCCGTGATAGGTGCAAACGTGGAACTGTAGGAACTTGTCTTTGGACGGCTAAAGATGATGGAATTTACTTGAGAAACTTTCTTGCTAATGTTGATGAATTGATTCACAAGTGGAACTATAAAAGTTAGAGAAGCTTTATTATCTCCTTTTGGTGGAATTATCCTTCCGGAACCAATGAAAATTAATGGAATAACACAAAAATGTTGTTTTTTTTTTTTTTGTATGAAATTTATTTCGTAACGAAGTGTATTGTTGTTCTCCAAATTGCAATTGAGGGGTGGGCCCATTGTTCACCATCATTAATGTCCACAGAAAGTGAGAAAATTGAAATTGAGGTTGAGGTAAGTATTTAAGTTCTCCATCATTAATGTCCACATGAATGTTGATTTCAATGCGCCTAAACCACAATCATACTAAATGGATTCTATTTTTCATGAAATTTTAGGAGAAGACTCAATATGATATGATAAGGTTATGTATGAAATTTGATGATAATTAGATTATGATAAAAGGCTAAACCCAGGGTAGGTGTAAAATGACTAAAATTCCCCTATAATTATATATAGCTGGCTTAGGAGTAAAGTGACCCCTAAATGACATTTAATTGAATGAGGAGACTTATGTTACAAGGCCATTGAAATATGTTGACGATTTAAACCAAGTTTTCCGATGGTAAATGACCATAATATCCCTATAAGAATTCTAGGATGTTTTCAAAACCTTAAATACTCAAAAAAAAATTATGAGACTCATTTACAATATAAGGGTAAGTATGAAAGATTTTAAGGAGATTATAACAACTTAGGGATATGAGCTAAGAGAGAAAGTATGTAACTACCCCTCAAGACACTTGATAAGAAATCAAGGTTTTTATGATTACCAAGTGACAAGATACTTATGAAAGATTTATGCATATAGAAAAATATTTATGACTCATATGGATTAGGATGTACTTGTTAAGAATTTTTCCTTAGTTGTACTTCAAGACTTAACAAAAAACTCTTGAACGAGAACCCGAGATATTTTAAAGACCTCCCGATGAGTAGTGCAATATGGTCTTACGACAATGACTACGTCGTTGGAAACGCATGAACACCTGGGTGTAGGTACTTAAACTATGTCACAAGGAACCAGTGAATCCTTGGGACATAGGTATACAAATTGTATCGCACCGAACACATGAAGCCTTGGATGTAAGTATTAAGACTATGTCACGGGGAATGCATGAAGCCTCATGCATTTATTTATTAAATATAAGGAACAGATTAAGGTAACAAAAGACAAAAGATACACTTCAAGAAAATAGTTAGTGAGATGAAACCGTTAATATCTTGTTTGAAAAATACAATTTAACTTTCAAACAAAAAAAAAAGAAAAACTTCAAAAATAAGTTTTGGTTAATACTCATAATTTTAAAAAGAAAAAAAAATAGAAAATACTCTTCAATTTTGTCTTGAACTCTCATTTATGAACATTTCCCAATATGAATATAATACAATTCAATATTTAAATAGACAATTTATTTTCAATCTTATTCTTGAGTATTTTTAAAATGAGGTTAACAAATTAGTTCATATACATAGGAATACTTTTGAACTTTTTAAAAAAGATAATCAAGGATATCATATGGTGGTGACCCAATATAACCCGTGGTCATGTCTTCTTTGAAGAGCCACCTTCGTCCTACCACGGTTTGACTCGTCTACTCCATTTCGAGTCAACAAAGATATCATAGGCTTTGCAGTGTACCCAAAATAAAATGGCAAGACCAAGTTATCGTTTTATCTATTCATATCCTATATTTAAAATATTATGCATAAAATCATTCAACCA
>NW_028258131.1:0-2500 GCF_057944985.1 Cucurbita pepo subsp. pepo | reverse complement strand
AGCCAGCCCAAGTTAGAAGGCAACATCGCAACATTTCATTCTCAACAAGGCTCATGTCGCACGCCCAAAGGCACCCGACACTGCCTCACCGTGCAAGTTTCGCCACCGCATCGCCGCCGTCAACCGCCCTCATCCGCCGACCACCACCCCCACGCCCCAAGCATATGCCCATGTGCGGCGCATAGTGCTTGGGGCGTGGGGGTGGCGGAAGATATAGGGGTACCCCCGTGCCCAGCCCATGCAGACTAGTCACCCCCCTATATAGTACATTTTGAGGCATTTTTGGTCTGCCAGGCCTAGATACGATTTTTCTGAGCCATCATACGGTCAAATATCTCAAGTTTTAGATTGTTTTTTTCCATGAACTCGATTGATTCATGAATGGGACATTGTAATGGATCTAGAAATCAAGTTTCATAATTTTTCAACCAACCAATTTTTTTTAATGAATTTTTAAATATTAAATAATAAGAAATTAGAAAAAATAGCTAGAGCCGTCAAAAAAATCTGAAATTTTGTGGGAATCATTCTTTCATGTTGCTTAGCTCCCAGAAAAAAAATTACAAAAAAACAACAACTCCACATGTAATTTCACAATTAATGGGTGATGGATGGGGCGTGGGCGGGGCAGGGCGGGGCGCGCGCGCGCGAGAGAAGGCGGGCGGGGCGGGGCTGGGCGGGGCGCGCGCGCGAGAGAAGGCGGGCGGGGCGGGGATGGGCGGGGCGCGCGCGCGGGAGCACGCGGGCGGGGCTGGGCGGGGCGCGCGCGCGGGAGCACGCGGGCGGGGCTGGGCGGGGCGCGCGCGCGGGAGCACGCGGGCGGGGCTGGGCGGGGCGCGCGCGCGGGAGCATGCGGGCGGGGCTGGGCGAGGCGCGCGCGCGCGGGACAACGTGGACGGGGCGGGGCTGGGCGCGCGCAGGCGGGAGCACGCGGGCGAGGCGGGGCGGGGGGCGCGCGCACGCGGGAACACGCAGGTGGGGCAGGGCGGGCGAGCACGCAGGACCATTCCGACACCACCTCACCGTGGGCATTCCGCCACCATCAATCGGCCTCGACCTCCGACCACCACCCCCGTGCCCCAAGCATATGCCCATGTGCGGCACATAGTGCTTGGGGCGTGGGGGTGGCGGAAGATATAGGGGTACCCCCGTGCCCAGCCCATGCAGACTAGTCACCCCCCTATATAGTACATTTTGAGGCATTTTGGTCTGCCAGGCCTAGATACGATTTTTCCGAACGGTCATACAGTCAAATATCTCAAGTTTTATATTGTTTTTTTTCCGTGAGCTGGATTGATTCATTAATGGGACATTCTAAAGAGTTTAAAAATCAAGTTTCATAATTTTTCAACCAACCAATTTTTTTTAATGAATTTTTTACAATTATTAATAAAGAAATTAGAAAAAATAGTTATAGTTGTCGAAAAAATCTGAAATTTTGCGGGCATAATTCTTTCAAGTTGCTTAGCTCCCAGAAAAAAAAAATAATAATAAAACAACCACTACACACGTATTTTGACAATTAAATGGGTGATGGGTGTAAAAACAAGGTCATGGTGGGCGTCTTGGTCTAATGTACCTACTCTTGTATCAAAACTCTTCATTTCATTGTTTTAGATAACCAAAAGAAAAAAATAATTCATCACTCTTTTCTTAGTTCATTTCATTGATGATGTTTTTATAGTCCAAGGCTTATACATGTTCTTACTTTCCACGGATGTTAGGTGTGATGAATTGTTGTTGGGTGTGATGATTTTTTATGGAGGTAACATCCAACACTTTTGATATGATTGTAGGTATGTTTGCGTTGGAGGGTGTTGGTGGACATTATGAGTGTGTAAGGGTGCATGAGGTGTTGGTAGGGCATGTATCGCACATAGCATAGGATGGGGCTTGGCGTGTGCTGCGCGAGGGGGGTGGGGGCGCGGGTGCGGGGGTGTGCGCGACGTGGGCGTGCGGGGGGCACGGTCGGGGGCGTGCGCGACGTGGGCGTGCGGGGGGAGCGCGCGCGAGCGGGGGTGTGCGGGGGCGCGGTCGGGGGCGTGCGCGCGGTGGGCGTTCGGGGGGAGACGGGCGCGGTCGAGCGCGCGCGCGGGAGGTGTGCGGGAGCGCGGTCGGGGGCGAGCACACGCGGTTGGTGTGCGGGGGGCGCGCGCGCGGGGGGAGCGCGCGCACGGGTGGTGTGCGGGGGGAGGTGGGGGGGCGTGTGCGGGGGGAGGGCGCGGGAGGTGTGCTGGTTAACCTCCAAGGGTTTTGGGTGTCTTGATTTTTCATAGAGGTTAACCTCTCAGGGTTTTGTGGCTAGCACGCGTGCCCCTTTGTTGTGGGCATGTAGGCAAGAGTGAACATGGACTTGTACTTGTGCTTGCGTTGGGTTGGTGTTGGGGGGCATGATGTGCGCGCAAGGGTGAGAGGGGCGTTGGTGCGGCGCGGGGCTTGGCGCGCATGCACTCAAGGTCATGTAGGGCGAACGTGCACGACGACAAGCAGGGCTCCCGGG
>NW_028258130.1:0-15194 GCF_057944985.1 Cucurbita pepo subsp. pepo | reverse complement strand
TCCCATATCTTGGTTTCGCTAACTACAGTTTTCTATTAACTCCCAAACTTCATTACCTTATATAACCTCTTGGGATAAGGATTCATACAACATTTCATAAAATAAGATCTACTGAGAAAACCCGAGAAAAGATCAAATTTTGAGTTGACTTGGACAGTTCAGTTGAACTGGCCGTATCATCGTTTTCTTCCTCTGAATAGGATGAAGATGCGCATTTTTCGCGTCGCCGCCATCTGAAACTCAGCCTGTACAGCCATATTACAGCGTTTCTCTCCTCGATTTCTTCGTGAAACTTAAAGATGGATGTTACAAGGAAAGGCTAGGGATTTGATTTGATACCTTCTCGTGGATAGTAGCCTAAGATATTCGGTTCCAAAGTTCATCCAAAATCTGATTTATCGTTGGAGATAAAACAAAGGATTTCTTATTGGGTAGCCGATTCTAGGGATTTCAAGGCCCTATTTCTTCATTGAACCTCTTCCATATCCTTTCTTCAGGCCAAAGGAAGTGGTTTGGAGGAACGTCTTTGAGTGTAAGACCTTAATTTCAAAAAATCGTTCTCGGTATGCAACTCACTCAAAACGCCAAATTTTCGATCTCTTGGGTAGCTTGTTCTACGATGTTTCATCTCTCGATTCCTTCCTCAAGTTTACTCAACTTCTTCCTCTGAAGTTAGAGGAATCCTTAATTTGAAGGAAAAGAGATCGTAGATAGGAATTCGACTCTTATCCCCAATTTAATTTTGAAACCTATTTCCTTCAATTCGGCATGCTCTCGAGGTTATTTTTCTTCGTGGTCTTCTATGGAAGCATTCCTTGTAGGTGCAGAAACTTATTGGAATCATTCTTGCTCGACGAATCATCATGTATCCTCGGATTGGATTTTCAAGATTTTCTTGAAGTTCTTCAATGGCTGATTGAATTGGGGGCATGGTTTCTAGGCACTTTCAGCACTCTATTTCTTCATAGAACTTGTGGGTAATCTTGTTGAGAAACGGTTGGAATAAGTTTAAAGAGAAATGGTGGAGGATTGCTCTCGAATTTGGAAGAAATCTGAGAGTAGGAGACAAATAATCTAAACGTTTATTATCTTCGATTAGGGGATCGACCTTTCTCGATTCTTATTCCGTATTGTTGCTCCTACTTCAGACTTTATAGGAGGAGCTTAAACCGACAGTGAGAGCTCCAGATTCTTCGTTATGTAGAAGTTTGAAGAGAAATGGTGGAGGATTGCTCTCGAATTTGGAAGAAACCTGAGAGTAGGAGACCCACAATCTAAACGCTTATTGCCTTCGATTGGGGGATCGACCTTTCTCGATTCTTATTCCGTATTGTTGCTCCTACTTAAGACTTTATAGGAGGAGCTTAAACCGACATAGAGAGCTCCAGAATCGTTATTTAGAGATCAAACTTTCTGGATAATTTTTCGGAGATATCAACTCTGATCATACCCTTACCGACCATGGCTTTGAATACTAGTCGTTGGATGTGGTGATCCGTGCGTGTTCGTTCTAGATCATATCAAAGTTTGGAGGAGATCCGACGGTTGAAATTTGAGTTCGAAGGATTTTGCTCGGATGGTCACGGTAGATGCTCTGATTCTAATTAACTGGCATTTCTGTAATTATCCATTCTTCTAGGGGTATTTTGGTAATTTGCCACTTTCCAAATATTTTATTATTATTTTTCTCGAAAAATTATAATTTTTCTACAAATTGCTCATCGCTTTTTGATCATTTTTAGCTTTTTTATAATCTTGAGATTCCTTTTAGACAAGGAATTACAAATCCGGAAAGATTCTTGATAATTGATAAAATGACTTTTTTGCCCTTTTGATTTACTTTTTCCTTTCCAATCCTTTTCAAAAGGGTGGTACACGAGTGACTTAACTAAGTCCTTTGTTCTTGCTTACTCCTTTAATTTTTTTCCTTTCTATCCTTTGGGTCTTTCATGAGTGGCTTATTCTTATGGGAGCTAATTTTCTTCATTTTTGGGTGTTACATATACATATTCGTTACAAACACAAAATAAGAAGCAGACTCAAAAGAAGAACAAAAAATACTAGATTAAAAATAGAAGTTAGTACATGGCCCACACTCCAAAGTCTAGTCATCCACGACCAACTCTTAGTTACTTGAAAAAAAATGATAAACATGGAGTGTGTAAAACTTAGTCAGTAGCCTACTAGTAAGTTCTTAATCGCGACCTTAAGCTAGGATATTACTTCTTGTTATGTTTTCAGGATCTTAGAACTTAGAGGTCATCGTGTCATGTATCATATAATGATCCTGAAAACCTTCCCCTAAAATAATCTTCAATTTTCTCCCCAGGAACACATGAGTGGTGTCGTCACAATCATGTAAGCCTACTGGTAAATCGTTGTGTAGGACATCTCGTTTAGCTGATGGGAAAGGTAGGCCTATCATAACATCCAGCTCATGATACATATTGCAGGACATCCTACCTAAAGAAGAATAGGGGCATTTTAGTACACATCGTAATGAAGATAATGGTTACTAATATCTCAAAGGGAGGGATAAACCTAGGGCTTAGCTTCCCCTTTTTACCCTACCTGAGCACCCCTCTCATGGGGTGCTACCTTTAGGTATATATGATCCCCTACCTACAATTCCATGTCCTTGCGCCTTAGGTCTGCATTGCTTTTCTCTCAGCTTTGTACGGTTTGTATCCTAGCTTTAATCTTCTGGACTGCGGCGTTGGTAATTTGCACCAGCTCTAGCCCAATAGTTGTCGTTTGCCCCCCTTCTTCCGAAAAGATAGGGGATCGAAATCTTCGTCCATAAAGAACCTCGTATGTGACCATTTGTATGGTGGCTTGACAAGTATTATTATAAGCGAATTTCATAAGGGGTAGGTACTTATTCGAGCTTCCTACAAAATCCATCACATATACCCTCAACATGTCTTTCAATATTTACTTGAGCATTTCTGTTTGACCATCTGTTTATGGGTGGAATGTCATACTATAACTGCGTACCAAATTCCTTTTGTTTAATTTTCCAGAAGCAAGATTTAAATCTGGCATCTCAGTCTAATACTATTGCCTTTTGTTGAATTTCCAGAAGTGTACCCAATACCTTTACGGATGAATATTCATTTTTAATGTTAGCAAGAGTAGCTAAGTTGGGAGATTGTTAGACTGAAGATTTGAAGGTCACACGTATTTTATCCACATTCAACGCACCTAATACAAGTTTATTACTTGACTATACAATCTAAAAACATAACTTGTTTATTCAATCTAAAATTAGTGATTATTTCTTTCTTAAACATAATGAATTAGCGAAAATACCTTATGAATTTTCATTTTTAATATTAGCGGGGATAGGTCTGTTGGGAGAGCGTCAGACTGAAGACTTGAAGGTCACGTGTTTGATCTCCACGTTCACCGCACCTGATTCTAGTTGCATAACCCGACTATTCAATCTAAAATTAGTCATTGTTCCTTTATGAAATCTCAATGAATTATCGAAAATACCTAACGTGTTCTAGTTCACCGCACCTTATACAAGTTGGATAACTTGAATATCTTATTAAAAATTAGTGATTATTTCTATTTAAAATTTCAATGAAGTAGCGAAAATACCTTTACTGATGAATTTTCATTTTTTTTACGTTAGTGTGGATAGTTCAGTTGAGAGAGCGTTAGATTGAAGATTTGAAGTTCTCGTGTTTGATCCACGTTCACCACACATGGTTCACGTTGCACAATTTGACTATTCAATCTAAAATTAGTGATCATTTCTTTCTAAAATTTCAATTAATTAGCGGAAATACCTTTACTTAAAAACTTTCATTTTTAATGTTAGCGGGGATAGCTTAGTTTGGAGAGCGTCAGATTTAAGATTTGAATGTCCCGTGTTCGATCTCTACGTTCACCGCACATGTTTCTATTTGCATAACCTGACTATTCAATAAAAAATTAGTCATTATTTCTTTTTAAAATCTCAATGAATCAGCAAAAATATCTTTACTCATGAATTTTTATTTCTAATGATTGCGGGTTTAGCTCAGTTGGGAGAGCGTCAGATTGAAGATTTGAAGGTCACGTGTTCGATCCAACTGGCATAGGTTGACCATTATTCATTTTTTATGTTATCTGGGATGGCTTAGTTGGGAGAGCATTAGATTGAATATTGGAAGGTCTTGTGTTTGATCTGCATTATTCATTGTACCTTATAGTTTAGTTTATTATTATTTCTTTTTAAAATATAATGAATTAGTGGAAATAGCTTTACTTATAGTTTAGTTTATTATTATTTCTTTTTAAAATATAATGAATTAGTGGAAATAGCTTTACTTATGAATTTTTACTTTTAATGTTAGCAGGGATAGCTCAGTTGGGAGAGTGTCAAACTAAAGATTTGAAGGTCACGTGTTTAATCTCCACGTTCACTGCACCTATTTCCATTTGCATAAGCTGACTATTCAATAAAGAATTAGTTATTATTTATTTTTAAAATATAATGAATTAGCAGAAATACCTTTACTTATGATTTTTTTTTTCAAATATTAGCGAAGATAACACAGTTTTGAGAGCGTCAGACTGAAAATCCGAAGGTCACGTGTTCGAATCCACGTTCACCACACCTGATTCACGTCACATAACTTGACTCCTGACTATTCAATTTAAAATTAGTGATTATTTCTTTTTAAAATATCAATGAGTTTTCATTTTTAATGTTTGCCGGGATAGCTTAGTTGGGAAAGCGTCACTGTAGATCTCAGAGTCACGTGTTTGATCCACGTTCACCCCACGTGATTCAAGTTAACTAAGTTGTATAACCAGACTATTCAATCTAAAATTAGTGACTATTTCTTTTTAAAATCTCAATAAATCACAGTTTTGAGAGCGTCAGACTGAAAATCTGAAGGTCACGTGTTCGAATCCACGTTCACCACACCTGATTCACGTCACATAACTTGACTCCTGACTATTCAATTTAAAATTAGTGATTATTTCTTTTTAAAATATCAATGAGTTTTCATTTTTAATGTTTGCCGGGATAGCTTAGTTGGGAAAGCGTCACTGTAGATCTCAGAGTCACGTGTTTGATCCACGTTCACCCCACGTGATTCAAGTTAACTAAGTTGTATAACCAGACTATTCAATCTAAAATTAGTGACTATTTCTTTTTAAAATCTCAATAAATAGTGAAATCTAAATTTAGTGATTATTTCTTTTTAGAATTTCAGAATTTTCATTTTAACGTTAGCGTGAATAGCTGAATTGGGAGTGGGAGTGGGTCTGTAGTTTAAAATTTCAATGAATTAGCGTAAATAATTTTACTCATGAATTTTTATTTTAATGTTAGCCTGGATAGCTGAAGTGGGAGTGGGTCTGTAGATCTAAAGATGGCGTGGATTCCTAATTCTTTATTTCACTATAAATGCTCTATAAGAATTCTTTATTTGACTATAAATGCTCTGTAAGATATTTAGTAAAATGACTCATCTTATTGCATGGAACAATAAAATTGATGTTCCCGTAGGTGATGATTTTTCTGATTCGAGGACGAATCCTTTTGAAGAAGGGGATGATAATAAGAATCACGGTATTCCAACTGGACCTATTACACAACCCAAGGCCAAGAAGATTCAACAAGCATTCATACTTCATCTACAAAATTGGATAGGCTAGGTTCAACCATCATTTCATGTGTTACAAGCTGATTCGTTTGAGTCAAGACCATTTGGGGATTCAAAAGTAAATATTTGCACGGTTGAAGTAGTGGATGAAGTTGCAATCATCATTTCATGAGTGGTTAGAAAACTTTATTTATTATTTTAATTTCATAAAGTTTGTAATGCTCAAATTAACTTCGTTTTCTATGGAGATTTAAAGGGATCGAGATTAAATCACGAACACTAACTTCTTTGTTGGGAGACTATAAATACCCACAAATTATTATGTAAAAGCATATTTGTGATCAAGAAATTGATCTCTCAAGTTGAGACGATCCCCCTCATAGAAATCTGATTCAATCAAGCCTTGATCAAGTTAGATTGTGAAATGACTCAATTTAGAATAAAGTTCCAAATCTTGTTTCTCAATCTTCGATCTCATTATCTAATTTTAGCTTTGACTCAATTTAGAACAAGGGTTCTTGCTTCTACAAAAGCTTGGCTCATTGGGCTGAAGATTACGATTGGTCTATCATCCTTCAACGGGATCTTCTATCCCCATGACTTGCTCTGATGCGGTCGTTCTTCTAACGCCGATGACATGTCCAGTTGTCGAGATTGGTAATGTGAGTTTGTAACCCATCTATTGAGGTTCTAGAATGATTCTATAGCTTATCATTTCCATGTTGGGAGTTGGATCATGGGTCTTGGGCGAAGGAATCCTTGATTTACCGCCCTTCTAGTTGAAGGAAGTGTCATAAGGCTAGTTTTTTTTTCAATTTTTTTCAATTTTATCGATTTTTTTTAGTAATTTTATTTGATTTTATTTCAATTTTGTCAAACTCAATCAGGTGCTCATCTCAATCGTTTCAACCCTGTTGGCGTTCAATAAGAGAGTCCTTGGAAATAACCTGTAACTATTCAACTGGATTATCACATTAACAATTTAAATCAAATAAAGTGACATTAACCATTTGAATCACCTCAACCCCACTTGTTAAACTTGACCAAATGTCTATAACATAACACTAACAAAGGTACAAAGTAACACTAACAAAGGTACAAAGTTCATAAAAGTCTTTTTAATCTAAAATACCATTGAACTTGACCATTATAGTGCCTCTCAAACGTAGGTAAAGTTTAAATTCAAGTCTCCTTGTCAAACTCACTCGGGTGCTCATCTCAACCATGATGGCGTTCAACAAGAGAGACCTCGAAAATAGCCGGATTATCGCATTAACCATTTGAATCACCTCAACCCCACTTGTTGAAATTGAAACAAATATCTATAACATAACACTAACATAGGTACGATGTTCATAAAAGTCTTTAATCTACGATACTATTGAACTTGACCATTAAAGTGCCTCTCAAAAAGAGGTAAAGTTTAAATATAATTGGTGACAAAAGATGAAACTATAAAATAAAAAGAAATAAGAAAATAATATTCAATTTCAGAGAATCAAACCAGAATCTCCTAGGTGAAAGCCAAATATCCAAACCGTTGGACAACAATGAATTTTTTTGTGTAGTTGTCCTAAAGTCTTTTGTCTAATCGCTCAAGAGTTTTACTATGATGTTTTGGGTAATGTCTAACTCTTCGACATGTCCTTTCATGTGTGTGATAGAGTTCTCAGAATTACCGCGACGTTTCGAGCTGTTCGATCGTGTGGCTCTTTCTTCAACAGGGTCAACATCAAACAACAGGTCTTTGATTGTCAACCCATCCAGAGGAGCGTCGATTGCATCGATTCCATTCACCTTCGAGCGCCATGAGTTTATGTTGCATTTCCCATTTTTTAAACAATTCACCTTTGAGTGCCACCATAGTTTTGCATCGTCCATGAGATGCATTGCGACCAACGTAACTCTTAGGTCCTATGAGCAAGTTCCTGTAACCTTCAAGCATTGTTCTACGTCAAAAATAAAGCTTTTTAATTCCTTAGCATCCCAAATTCCATTTAAGGGGTTGTGTTCTTGGATTTTAAGTTTGTTAAGCCCACATGAACTTGGCTTGAGGTGTGGTTCTCTACAGCCCAACTTGTCAAACTCACTCGAGTGCTCATCTCAACCATGATGTCGTTCAACAAGAGAGACCTCGAAAACGACTGGATTATCGCATTAACCATTTGAATTGAACAAAATATCTATAACATAACTCTATTCCATTGCCCATAATCGAACTTGAATCTCCTGGGTGAAAGCCAGATATCTTGACCGCTAGACGACAATGGATTTTTGGTGTAGATGTCCTGAAGTCTTTTGTCAGATCGCTGAAGAGTTTTAGCACGATCTTTTGCTTATTGAGTAACTCTTCGACACGTCCTTCCCTGTGTGTGTTAGAGTTCTCAGGGCTACCGCGACGTTTCGAGCTGTTCGATTGTGTGGCTCTTTCTTCAAAAGAGTCAATATCAAATGTTAGGTCTTTGATTGGCAACCCATCCAGGGGAGCGTTGATTGCATCAATTCCATCAACGATCTTCCCATGAGTTTATGGTGCATGACCCATTTTTTATACCATTCACCTTCGAGCACTACCATAGTTTTGCATCGTCCATGAGATGCATTGCGGCTAACGTAACTCTCAGGTCGTATGAGAAAGTTCCTGTAGCACTCAACTCTCAGGTCGTATGATAGAGTTCTTAGAGCTGCCATGACATTTCGAGGTATTCGATCGTGTGACTTTTTCTTCAAAAGAGTCAACATCAAACGTCAAGTCTTTAATTGGCAACCCATCAAGGGGAGAGTCGATTGCATCGATTCCATCAACGGTCTTCCCATGAGTTTATGGTGCATGACCCATTTTTTATATCATCCACCTTCGAGCGCCACCCTCCATGAGATGCATTGTGGCCAACGTAACTCTTAGGTCCTATGAGCAAGTTCCTGTAACCTTCAAGTATTGTTCAACGTCAAAAATAAAGTTTTTTTAATTCCTTACCATCCTGGTTCCCATTTAAGAGTTTGTGTTTTTGGATTTTCAGTTTGTTAAGCCCAACATGAGCTTGGCTTGGGGTGTGGTTCTCTACGACTCTCCTTGTCAAACTCACTCTGGTGCTCATCTCAGTCATCTCAGCCATGATGGCGTTCAACAAAAGAGACCTTGAAAATGACCTTGTCACATTAACCATTTGAATGACCTCAACCTCACTTGTTGAAATCGAATCAAATATCTATGACATAACACTATTAAAGGTTCAAAGTTCATAAAAGTCTTTTTAATCTAAGATACTATTGAACTTGACCATTATACTGCCTCTCAAACCAACTTCATAAAAGTCTTTTGAATTTAAGATATTATTGAACTCATCCATTATAGTGCTTCTCTAGGTAAAGTTTAAATATAATTGGTGACAAAAGATGAAACTATAAAATAAAAGAAATAAGAAAATAAAATTTCATTGTCGAGAATTAAACTCGGGTCTCCTCGATGAAAGCCAGATCTTCTGTGTAATGTCTAACTTTTGGACACGTTTTTTTTATGTGTGTGATAGAGTTCTCAGAGATACCGCCACGTTTCTTGTTGTTCGATAAGTGGCTCTTTCTTCAAAAGAGTCAACATCAAACATTAGGTTTTTGATTGGAAACCCATACAGGGGAGCGTCGAGTGCTTCAATTCCATCAATGGTCTTCCCATAATCTTTTGGTGCATGACCAGTTTTTTATACAATTCACCTTCAAGCGCCACCATAGTTTTGCATCGTCCATGAGATGCATCGTCCATGAAACTAGTTTTACATAGTAACGTTGCTTTTTACTCCTATTGGTGGAAGAATAATAGGTCGATTATACCTATAGTGTAGTTTTAAGCGTGACAACGAGACTAATTTTGTTTTTTAGTTAAAAATTTGAATTATAACAATCTGCCTAAAAACCCTCGAACTAATTTTGCTTCATTTCTAAATGTAGGCAGACAAAGTAGAAAAATGAAAACATGTAAATTGTAAGCTACATCCTCAAGATTCTTATGTCACAAAATCCTAAACATCTCGTCATCAATAATAGTGAAAATAAAAAAATAAAGCTATTGATTATGTCATAAATAAGGAAAAATTGAATAGAAATAAAATAGTAATAACGAATAGTTTCTTTTTGGAGATATGGGGTATCAATCCGATCCCCGTACCTCTCGCATGCTAAGTAAGCAATCTACCATCTAAGCTACATTCCCACAATACTTATATCAGAAACCCTAAATGTCCCGTCATCAATTCTAGTGAACAATTCTAGTGAAAATGAAAAAATATCTCTGCTAATTATGTTATAAATAAGGAAAGGTTGAATAAAAGTAAAATATTAATAACAAATAGTTTCCTTTGGAGATGGGGATATCCCTTTGCCTCTCATGGTAAATGAGCTCTACCATCTAAGCTACATCTTGCATCATAAAACCCTCAAATTCCCATCATCAATAATAGTGAAAATGAAGAAAATTCTAGAGATGCAGGGTATCGATCCCCATACCTCTCACAAGCAAAGCGAGTGCTCTACCATCTAAGCTATATCCCCACAATTCTTATGTCACAAAGTCCTAAACATCTCGTCATCAGTAATAGTGAAAATGAAAAACTATCCCGCCTCATTATGTCCTAAATAAGAAAAAATTGAAAAGAAATAATATATTTAGTAATCGATTCAATTGGAGATGCAAGGTATTGATCCCCATACTTTTCACATGGGAAATGAACGCTCTACCATTTGAACTACATCCCTACGATTCTTACATCAGAAAACCCTAAACGTCCCTTCAAGGTATTAATCCCCATACTTTTCACATGGGAAATGAACGCTCTACCATTTGAACTACATCCCTACGATTCTTACATCAGAAAACCCTAAACGTCCCTTCATCAATATTTGTGAAAATAAAAAAGTATCTCTGCATATTATGTCATAAATAAGATAATATTGAATAGAAATAAAATATTAATAATAAATAGTTTCTTTTGGAGATGCAAGGTATCGATCCTCGTACCTCTCGTATGCTAAGTCGTACCTCTCGCATGCTAAGCGAAGCTACATCCCCACAATTGTTGCATCACAAAACCCTAAATTTTCCATCATCAATAATAGTGAAAATGAAGAAATATCACTACTCAACCTGTCACGAATAAGGAAAAATTGAAAAGAAATAATTTTTAATAATATATTTAACAATAGATAGTTTTATTTTGGAGATGCGTGGTATCTATCCCCGTAACTCTCGCATGCAAAGCAAGCGGTCTACCATTTGAGCTACATCCCCACGATTCTTATGTCACAAAATCCTAAACGTCTCGTCATCAATAATAGTGACATGAAAAACTATCCATGCTCATTATGTCGTAAATAAGAAAAAATTGAAAAGAAATAATATATTTAGTGATCGATTCATTTGGAGATGCAAGGTATCAACCCCGTACTTTCCACATCAGAAGTGAGCGCTCTACTGTCTGAACTACATCCCCACGATTCTTACATCAGAAAACCCTAAACCTCCCGTCACAATAATTGTAAAAATGAAAAAATATCTACGCTCATTATTTCGTAAATAAGGAAAGATGGAATAATATATTTAGTGATAATGAAAAAATATCTCCGCTCATTATTTCATAACTTTAGTGATCGATTCATTTGGAGATGCAAGGTATCGATCTTCGTACTTTCCGCATCGGAAGCGGCGCTCTACCATCTGAGCTACATCCCCACGATTCATAACTTTAGTGATAATGAATAATATATTTAGTGATAATGAAAAAATATCTCCGCTCATTATTTCATAACTTTAGTGATCGATTCATTTGGAGATGCAAGGTATCGATCTTCGTACTTTCCGCATCGGAAGCGGCGCTCTACCATCTGAGCTACATCCCCACGATTCTTACATTAAAAAATCCTAAACCTCCCGTCATCAGTAATTGTGAAAATGAAAAATATCTCCGCTCATTATTTCATAAATAAGGAAAGATGTAATAGAGTAAAAATGAAAAATATCTCCGCTCATTGTTTCATAAATAAGGAAAGATGTAATAGAAATAAAATATTAATAACATAGTTTACATATGTGTCACTTGTGTTATTTTAATGTATTTATTTACTTGGTAAATGTCTTTCACACTACAATCTTGAAGGGGCATTTTGAGAATCGAACTTTCATACCACTAGACCAAATGCCCTTGTTATACCACTTGAAATGTATGTATGAAGCCTTAGGCCTAGGTATTCAGGTCGTATTGCAGGAAACACGTGAAGTCCTCGGATGTAGAATTTGTTGGGATGGGATGTTAAGAAAGACTATGAGTATTAAGAGCATGATGGTAAGTATAAAAGTCCTCAGATGTAGAATTTGTCTTGGAGAATAAAGCCTTGGGATGGGATGTTAAGAAAGACTATGAGTATTAAGGATGGGATGTTAAGAAAGACTATGAGTATTAAGGATGGGATGTTAAGAAAGACTATGAGTATTAAGAGCATGATGGTAAGTATAAAATTCGAATATGAAGTCCTTAGATAAGAAAAGACTTAGACATAGGGGCATTTCAAGAATTGAACTCAAAACCTCTTGCACCCCAAGTGAGAATCATACCACTAAACCAAATGACTTTTCGTGAACACCCAATATTTTTAGCTTCTACTCAAATATATTTTCCTCTTAGTAGTTGGAGGGCTATAAAACGAAAAGTTGAATTGTTATAATATACAAGGGTTATCAAATAAACAAGGTGTGATTATTTTGGATGGGTTCGTAATAGAACTTATCGTTGAGATGAGGGAGCCTTCAAAGGTTGTGCACTCACAGATGGGGTTGTATGTAGCGTTAGTCTGTCTTTGCGTTTGAGTTTTTTTGTACTTTTTTTTTTAATTGTATCCGAAACACTTTTTTTTTTGTTTGGATAAATTTGAACAACACCGTCTTATAATTTAATTTAATTTTATATTTAATGTTGTGTTTTTTTCTCAATCTCATTTTAATTTTACAACATTTTCTTATTTTGTATTAATTTACTTTTATTTTTATTTGTTTTCACTCTCAATTTTAGTTTCTATTTGAGTTTTGAACCCTTGAAATTTGGGTTGTGACAGATTGGTATCAGAGCAGCTAGATTTTAAATTATATAGATTTTTTCTTAGGATAAAGAGTCGTATATCTCTATGACTCAACTCGATGACACGTCTCTCCGTGACCAAGTAAGCAGTCTAACCCTATTTTGTAGTATATGATATATTGTAAAACTTGTATGAATTTATTGTATGTTATGATTTTCGTGGTAGTTATAAAATGTCCTTGGACGTTAAAGAGTGAACGTTAACTATATAAGACAATACTGGATCAACGTTATAGTGTCTAGATATGGTGAGGAGGAAAAGAGTGGTCATGAGATATCTGACTAGCCTTAGGAAAATAGAGAGTTGTCGTTGTACAGTGCGAGACCTCTAATCCATGAAATTTTGGTACCAGAAACGAAGAAACTGGAGACGGTCTCGAAACGTCTGTATGGACAATTTCCAATCGCACTTTCTTTGGTTCCTTGGCAGTGTCAACCAGATTAACCCTACGGCGTGACAATCCTTGAGCTTCCACTCCTCCGTGGTCATGGTATCCAGCTTCACCCCCAAAATGGGTTCCTGAATATCTTTCTCGTATAGATAATCTTCAATCTGCATCTTCTAGAAACTGATATCGAATCCATCAAACTTTTCAATTCCAGTCTTTGAACTTTCTATATTAATAGATCGTGGTGAATCTCTCCTCGCTCTGATACCAGTTATTAGAATAACACAACAACGCACACACTTGATCTAAATGAACACAAAAAACATGATAGAGAATATGTAAGAAGAAATATTGACTAATGGTTTTGTATTAATGACTTCAGGTATGCAAAGAGAGGATATGGAGAATGAGAAATGTACATTTAGGAAGCACTAACTAATGGGTATACATATGATTTCAGTTTATTATATATAACTTCACTATATGTAGCCACCTACTATATATAATTATTTAGTATATATATCTCTATCAGATTTTTACTATAAATAGTCAGCCTTCATATCCAACATTCTAGAGCCCAAATAGTCAGGGATTGACATCCTGCTAGAACACAAAATCATTTACATGCCCCTAGCAAAATGCATAGTAGTAACGGAGTCTAACCCAACGATCATTCAGACAAACATCCATCAACTAAGAGGGGTGAAAATGATGACGATAGTACAATTGAGAAAGAATCTTAGGCATGATGAATCTACACTTGCTGTCATTGTTGTATTTGAAAAGGGGGAGCTCAAGTGTGCCAACCTCAACAAAAAAATTTTTGCCACTACATGAATACCACGACCCAAAACAAGAAGGTCAGATATTGTGTTTAACCCCACCAAGAGAGATAAATCACAAGATTAGTTTTATGATAGATGTCATGCGGCTCAGCCTGAGCTAGTTGAATTCTACAAATAGAAAAATGGCATGTTCACAGTCGGGTTTATTTGACCTCCAAAGGCTCTTGTCACTGATCACTCAAATGCTTGGCAAAGACACCAAGCCAACACCTCTACTGAAGAAGGGAGACAAAAACAAACCACTAAAGCAACACATGTTCACGCAAAAATACCATCCAGACGGATGAAGAGAAGGGTCGACCACAATAATTTCAAAGCAAATAGAGAGTTATGATAAGTTAAGGTTAGATCAACTTTGAGTTCAAAGCAACAAGAACCAAAGACTGGTGCGAAAATTCTATGGACTAGTCGAAGTTATCCACAAGATTAGGAAGACATCATATAGGATCCAATTGCTCCTATGGATACAGACTAACCCTACAGTCCACGTCAGTAACTTGAAATGTTATTATTTGGACCAAGAAAACATCAAGTAAAAGCAGGTGGTATGACGTCATGCAAAGAAGAAATTGTTTCAAGCGAAAAAAGTAGGAAATACACCAACAGAGAAGACTTGAAGAGTTAACAAACCGAGAAGTGATTTTCAATAGCTCCTAGTAGGTTGGAAAAGACTCCTCAATACTGAGATCAACTAGAAGCGCGTCGCGAGACCTAAAGTCAGCCTCATCCTACAACATTGAGTTTATGAAGAGCCGGTTGATAGAGATATTGACAAATTGTGTAAGGGCAGATGTCGCGGTCATGATTGGCCGAGGCATGTTGCCTGTGGCTGCATGTTAGATGTCTCAGCTATTCCTGTAAACGATTTGTGGTTCATGGTGGCATGCTCATTCCAAACACGTTTTACTTGCTTTCATCTTAGATAGGCCTTTACTATTATTGTTGTGCCAATACGGGGTGTATGATTAGTCCTCAAAATCATATCTACACCCATCAGGACTAAAATGTCTCAAAATGTACTATAGGAGAACGTGACCAGTTGTTGTTTCTTCACTTTTAGTTTATAACATTGCTTTATTTGAAATTGTTTTTAATGTATTTCCTCGCTCAAGTTTTCTAAACTATTTCTTCTAAACGTGATTCGAGCATACACTACTATTGTTCATTTAGTCTAAATTTTGCATGGTTGACTTGTTCATTGGATTAGAACAAATGTCACATAATCATTGT
>NW_028258127.1:12500-15794 GCF_057944985.1 Cucurbita pepo subsp. pepo | reverse complement strand
ACTTAAATATGCGACAGGGTATTGTAAGTGGCAGAGTGGCCTTGCTGCCACGATCCACTGAGATTCAGCCCTTCGTCGCTCCGATTCGTCCCTCCCCACACAATAAACCAATTTATTTCTTTCAAGTGTCATGGAGGTTATAGGAAAACTAATGATTCTACATGTTAAGTGTTGATGATTGGACATGCTTCAATGCAAGGCCATCTAAAATGCATGCGTGAGTGAGTTGGGGTGGTGTGGGTTTGGGTGTTAGTGAGAATGATGCATGGGTGGGAGCATGGCCTGAGCGTTCGTGTGCCCGCTAAGGCCTATGGCCAAGGCGTGCTCATGGGGCGCCAAAGCTCGCCCCCTCGTGCGTGCGCCAAGCCCCACGCCGCAGCAACGCCCCTATCACCCTTGCGCGCACATCATGCCCACCAACACCTACCCAACGCAAGCACAACTACAAGTCCATGTTCACACCCTTGCCTACATGCCCACTCCAAAGACACGCGTGCTAGCCACAAAACCCTTTCAGAGGTTAACCTCTATGAAAAATCAAGACATCCAAAACCCTTGGAGGTTAACCCGCACTCCCCTCGCCCGCCACCGCACACCCTTCACGCCCCCCCGCGCGCGCTCCCCCCGCACACCCCCGCACGCCCCCACACGCTCACCCCGCACGCCCCCGCGCACTCACCCCGCACGCTCACCCCGCACGCCCCCGCGCACTCACCCCGCACGCCCCCGCGCACTCACCCCGCACGCCCCCGCGCACTCACCCCGCACACCCCCGCACGCTCACCCCGCACACCCCCGCACGCTCACCCCGCGCACCCCTGCACGCCCCCGCGCGCTCACCCCGCACGGCCCCGCGCGCTCACCCCGCACACCCCCGCACGCCCCCGCGCACTCACCCCGCACGCCCTCGCACACCCCCGCGCGCTCACCTCGCACACCCCCGCGCGCTCACCCCGCACGCCCCCGCACGCTCACCCCGCGCACCCCCGCACGCCCCCGCACTGCCCCGCGCGCTCACCCCGCACGCCCCCGCACACCCCCGCGCCCCCACTCCCCTCGCACACGCCAAGCCCCATCCTATGCTATGTGCGATACATGTCCTACCAACAGCATATCAAAAGTGTTGGATGTTACCTCCATAAAAAAAACATCATACCCAATGCCTATGAAACGTGAGTACACGTATAAAGCCTTGAAGGTTAGCCCCTACAACAATTCATCACACCTAACATCCGTGGAAAGTAAGAACGTGTATAAAGCCTTGGACTATAAAAATATCATCAAACCCAATACCCGTGAAAAGTGAATGTTCATTTTTAATGCTTTTTTTTTTTTTTTTGGAACTAAGAAAAGAGTGACACCCGTCAAATTTAACTATTTTTTCTTTTGCTTGTCTAAAACAATAAAATGAAGAGTTTTGATACTAGAGCAAGTACATTACACTAAGACACCAACCATGACCGCGTTTTTACAACCATCACCCATTAATTGTGAAAGTACATGTGGAGTGGTCGGTTTGTTGTAATATTTTTTTTGGGAACTAAGCAACATGAAAGAATGATTCCCACAAAATTTCAGATTTTTTTGACCACTCTAGCTATTTTTTCTAATTTCTTATTATTTAATATTTAAAAATTCATTAAAAAAAATTGGTTGGTCGAAAAATTATGAAACTTGATTTCTAGATCCATTGGAATGTCCAATTCATGAATCAATTGAGTTCATGGAAAAAAACATTCTAAAACTTGAGATATTTGACCGTATGACCGCTCAGAAAAATCGTATCTAGGCCTGGCAGACCAAAAATGCCTCAAAATGTACTATATAGGGGGGTGACTAGTCTGCATGGGCTGGGCACGGGGGTACCCCCTATATCTTCCGCCACCCCCACGCCCCAAGCACTATGCGCCGCACAGGGGCATATGCTTGGGGCGTCGGGGTGGTGGTCGGAGGCCGAGGGCGGTTGACGGCGGGGGTGCGGTGGCGGAACGCGCACGGTGGGGCAGTGTCGGAACGTTCCCGTGCGCTCGCCAGCCCCACCCCGCCCCACCCGCGTGCGCCCCGCCCGCTTGCCCCCGTGCGCTCGCCCGCCCCGCCACGCCCTCATGCTCCAGCGCGCGCGCGCGCGCCCCGTCCCGCCCCGCCCGCGTGCTCCCGCGCGCGCGCGCCCCCGCCCCGCCCCGCCAGCGTTCGCCCCGCGCGCGCGCGCCCCCCGCCCCGCCCCGCCAGCGTGCTCCCGCGAGCGCGCGCCCCCCGCCCCGCCCCGCCAGCGTGCTCCCGCGAGCGCGCGCCCCCCGCCCCGCCCCGCCAGCGTGCTCCCGCGAGCGCGCGCCCCGTCCCGCCCCGCCCGCGCTCTGCTGCGCGCGCGCCCGTGCCTGCGCCCCATCCATCACCCATTAATTGTGAAAGTACATGTGGAGTGGTCAGTTTGTTGTAAATTTTTTTCTGGGAGCTAAGCAACATGAAAGAATGATTACCACAAAATTTCAGATTTTTTTGACCACTCTAGCTATTTTTTCTAATTTCTTATTATTTAATATTTAAAAATTCATTAAAAAAAATTGGTTGGTTGAAAAATTATGAAACTTGATTTCTAGATCCATTAGAATGTCCAATTCATGAATCAATTGAGTTCATGGAAAAAAACATTCTAAAACTTGAGATATTTGACCGTATGACCGCTCAGAAAAATCGTATCTAGGCCTGGCAGACCAAAAATGCCTCAAAATGTACTATATAGGGGGGTGACTAGTCTGCATGGGCTGGGCACGGGGGTACCCCTATATCTTCCGCCACCCCCACGCCCCAAGCACTATGCGCCGCACATGGGCATATGCTTGGGGCGTTGGGGTGGTGGTCGGCGGACGAGGGTGGTTGACGGTGGCGGTGCGGTGGCGAAACTTGCGCGGTGAGGCCGTGTTGGGTGCGCCTTTGGGCGTGCGACATGAGCCTTGTTGAGAATGGAATGTTGCGATGTTGCCTTGTAACTTGGGCTGGCTTGAGGATGGTTGATGGCTGGTACGATGATGAAACATGCAAGGTGGGGTGGAGTCGGGTGCCTTCGGGCGTGCGACATGAACCTCGTTGAGTGTGTGACGTTGTGGTGATGCTTGGCCAGCCTTGGGCCAGCCCTATGTTTTGAAGGCGTGTGGTGCCAGAACATGTTCGGCTGGTCGGAATCGGGTGCCTTTGGGCGTGCGACATGAGCCTCGTTGAGCACGGAATGTTGCGATGTTGCCTTCTAACTGGGAATCTCTGGTGTGAGGACTGTGGATGGCTGCTGGTACGATGATG
>NW_028258125.1:15000-16147 GCF_057944985.1 Cucurbita pepo subsp. pepo | reverse complement strand
GATTCCAACCAGCCGAACATGTTCTGGCACCACCGGCCTTCAAAACATAGGGCTGGCCCAAGGCTGGCAGGCATCACCACAACGTCACACACTCAACGAGGTTCATGTCGCACGCCCGAAGGCACCCGGCTCCACCCCACATTGCATGTTTCATCATCGTGCCAACCATCAACCATCCTCAAGCCAGCCCAAGTTAGAAGGCAACATCGCAACATTTCATTCTCAACAAGGCTCATGTCGCACGCCCAAAGGCACCCGACACTGCCTCACCGTGCAAGTTTCGCCACCGCATCGCCGCCGTCAACCGCCCTCATCCGCCGACCACCACCCCCACGCCCCAAGCATATGCCCATGTGCGGCGCATAGTGCTTGGGGCGTGGGGGTGGCGGAAGATATAGGGGTACCCCCGTGCCCAGCCCATGCAGACTAGTCACCCCCCTATATAGTACATTTTGAGGCATTTTTGGTCTGCCAGGCCTAGATACGATTTTTCTGAGCCATCATACGGTCAAATATCTCAAGTTTTAGATTGTTTTTTTCCATGAACTCGATTGATTCATGAATGGGACATTGTAATGGATCTAGAAATCAAGTTTCATAATTTTTCAACCAACCAATTTTTTTTAATGAATTTTTAAATATTAAATAATAAGAAATTAGAAAAAATAGCTAGAGCCGTCAAAAAAATCTGAAATTTTGTGGGAATCATTCTTTCATGTTGCTTAGCTCCCAGAAAAAAAATTACAAAAAAACAACAACTCCACATGTAATTTCACAATTAATGGGTGATGGATGGGGCGTGGGCGGGGCAGGGCGGGGCGCGCGCGCGCGAGAGAAGGCGGGCGGGGCGGGGCTGGGCGGGGCGCGCGCGCGAGAGAAGGCGGGCGGGGCGGGGATGGGCGGGGCGCGCGCGCGGGAGCACGCGGGCGGGGCTGGGCGGGGCGCGCGCGCGGGAGCACGCGGGCGGGGCTGGGCGGGGCGCGCGCGCGGGAGCACGCGGGCGGGGCTGGGCGGGGCGCGCGCGCGGGAGCACGCGGGCGGGGCTGGGCGGGGCGCGCGCGCGGGAGCATGCGGGCGGGGCTGGGCGAGGCGCGCGCGCGCGGGACAACGTGGACGGGGCGGGGCTGGGCGCGCGCAGGCGGGAGCA
>NW_028258124.1:12500-16150 GCF_057944985.1 Cucurbita pepo subsp. pepo | reverse complement strand
TTGGGTAGAATCCTTTGCAGACGACTTAAATATGCGACAGGGTATTGTAAGTGGCAGAGTGGCCTTGCTGCCACGATCCACTGAGATTCAGCCCTTCGTCGCTCCGATTCGTCCCTCCCCACACAATAAACCAATTTATTTATTTTAAGTGTCATGGAGGTTATACGCAAAGTAACGATTTTACATGTTTAAGTGTTGTTGGTTGGACATTCTCCAATGCAAGGCCATCTAAAATGCATGCGTGAGTTGGGTTGGTGTGGGTTCGGGTGGTAATGAGAATGGTGCATGGGGGGGGGGGGGAGCATGGCCTGAGCGCTCGTGTGCATGCGAAGGCCTATGGCCAAGGCATGATCATGGGCGCCAATGTTGGCCCTCGTGCGTGCGCCAATGCTGGTCCTGCTCGCCAATCAGGCCCGGGAGCCCTGCTTGTCGTCGTGCACGTTCGCCCTACATGACCTTGAGTGCATGCGCGCCAAGCCCCGCGCCGCACCAACGCCCCTCTCACCCTTGCGCGCACATCATGCCCCCCAACACCAACCCAACGCAAGCACAAGTACAAGTCCATGTTCACTCTTGCCTACATGCCCACAACAAAGGGGCACGCGTGCTAGCCACAAAACCCTGAGAGGTTAACCTCTATGAAAAATCAAGACACCCAAAACCCTTGGAGGTTAACCAGCACACCTCCCGCGCCCTCCCCCCGCACACGCCCCCCCACCTCCCCCCGCACACCACCCGTGCGCGCGCTCCCCCCGCGCGCGCGCCCCCCGCACACCAACCGCGTGTGCTCGCCCCCGACCGCGCTCCCGCACACCTCCCGCGCGCGCGCTCGACCGCGCCCGTCTCCCCCGAACGCCCACCGCGCGCACGCCCCCGACCGCGCCCCCGCACACCCCCGCTCGCGCGCGCTCCCCCCGCACGCCCACGTCGCGCACGCCCCCGACCGTGCCCCCCGCACGCCCACGTCGCGCACACCCCGCACCCGCGCCCCCCACCCCCCTCGCGCAGCACACGCCAAGCCCCATCCTATGCTATGTGCGATACATGCCCTACCAACACCTCATGCACCCTTACACACTCATAATGTCCACCAACACCCTCCAACGCAAACATACCTACAATCATATCAAAAGTGTTGGATGTTACCTCCATAAAAAATCATCACACCCAACAACAATTCATCACACCTAACATCCGTGGAAAGTAAGAACATGTATAAGCCTTGGACTATAAAAACATCATCAATGAAATGAACTAAGAAAAGAGTGATGAATTATTTTTTTCTTTTGGTTATCTAAAACAATGAAATGAAGAGTTTTGATACAAGAGTAGGTACATTAGACCAAGACGCCCACCATGACCTTGTTTTTACACCCATCACCCATTTAATTGTCAAAATACGTGTGTAGTGGTTGTTTTATTATTATTTTTTTTTTCTGGGAGCTAAGCAACTTGAAAGAATTATGCCCGCAAAATTTCAGATTTTTTCGACAACTATAACTATTTTTTCTAATTTCTTATTATTTAATATTTAAAAATTCATTAAAAAAAATTGGTTGGTTGAAAAATTATGAAACTTGATTTTTAAACTCTTTAGAATGTCCCATTAATGAATCAATCCAGCTCACGGAAAAAAAACAATATAAAACTTGAGATATTTGACTGTATGACCGTTCGGAAAAATCGTATCTAGGCCTGGCAGACCAAAAATGCCTCAAAATGTACTATATAGGGGGGTGACTAGTCTGCATGGGCTGGGCACGGGGGTACCCCTATATCTTCCGCCACCCCCACGCCCCAAGCACTATGTGCCGCACATGGGCATATGCTTGGGGCACGGGGGTGGTGGTCGGAGGTCGAGGCCGATTGATGGTGGCGGAATGCCCACGGTGAGGTGGTGTCGGAATGGTCCTGCGTGCTCGCCCGCCCTGCCCCACCTGCGTGTTCCCGCGTGCGCGCGCCCCCCGCCCCGCCTCGCCCGCGTGCTCCCGCCTGCGCGCGCCCAGCCCCGCCCCGTCCACGTTGTCCCGCGCGCGCGCGCCTCGCCCAGCCCCGCCCGCATGCTCCCGCGCGCGCGCCCCGCCCAGCCCCGCCCGCGTGCTCCCGCGCGCGCGCCCCGCCCAGCCCCGCCCGCGTGCTCCCGCGCGCGCGCCCCGCCCAGCCCCGCCCGCGTGCTCCCGCGCGCGCGCCCCGCCCAGCCCCGCCCGCGTGCTCCCGCGCGCGCGCCCCGCCCAGCCCCGCCCGCGTGCTCCCGCGCGCGCGCCCCGCCCATCCCCGCCCCGCCCGCCTTCTCTCGCGCGCGCGCCCCGCCCAGCCCCGCCCCGCCCGCCTTCTCTCGCGCGCGCGCGCCCCGCCCTGCCCCGCCCACGCCCCATCCATCACCCATTAATTGTGAAATTACATGTGGAGTTGTTGTTTTTTTGTAATTTTTTTTCTGGGAGCTAAGCAACATGAAAGAATGATTCCCACAAAATTTCAGATTTTTTTGACGGCTCTAGCTATTTTTTCTAATTTCTTATTATTTAATATTTAAAAATTCATTAAAAAAAATTGGTTGGTTGAAAAATTATGAAACTTGATTTCTAGATCCATTACAATGTCCCATTCATGAATCAATCGAGTTCATGGAAAAAAACAATCTAAAACTTGAGATATTTGACCGTATGATGGCTCAGAAAAATCGTATCTAGGCCTGGCAGACCAAAAATGCCTCAAAATGTACTATATAGGGGGGTGACTAGTCTGCATGGGCTGGGCACGGGGGTACCCCTATATCTTCCGCCACCCCCACGCCCCAAGCACTATGCGCCGCACATGGGCATATGCTTGGGGCGTGGGGGTGGTGGTCGGCGGATGAGGGCGGTTGACGGCGGCGATGCGGTGGCGAAACTTGCACGGTGAGGCAGTGTCGGGTGCCTTTGGGCGTGCGACATGAGCCTTGTTGAGAATGAAATGTTGCGATGTTGCCTTCTAACTTGGGCTGGCTTGAGGATGGTTGATGGTTGGCACGATGATGAAACATGCAATGTGGGGTGGAGCCGGGTGCCTTCGGGCGTGCGACATGAACCTCGTTGAGTGTGTGACGTTGTGGTGATGCCTGCCAGCCTTGGGCCAGCCCTATGTTTTGAAGGCCGGTGGTGCCAGAACATGTTCGGCTGGTTGGAATCGGGTGCCTCTGGGCGTGCGACACGAGCCTCATTGAGCACGGAATGTTGCGATGTTGCCTTCTAATTGGGAATCTCTGGTGTGAGGAACTGTGGATGGTTGCTAGTATGACGATGAAACATGCAAGGTGGGGTGGAGCCGGGTGCCTTCGGGCGTGCGGCATGAACCTCGTTGAGTGTGGGACGTTGTTGTGGTGTATGCCTCCCTTTCTTGGGCCAGCCCTATGTTTTGAAGGCTGCGTGGTAGCAGAACATGCACGGTGGGGCGGTGTCAAATGCCTTTGGGCGTGCGACATGAGACCTGTTGAGAACGGAATGTTTCCTTCCAACTTGGGCTGGTTTGAGGATGGTTGATGGCTGGTACGATGATGAAACATGCAAGGTGGGGTGGAACTGGGTGCCTTCGGGTGTCCGGGATGAACCTCGTTGAGTGTGTGACGTTGTGGTGATGCCTCTGGCCCATCCTTGGGCCAGCCCTATGTTTTG
>NW_028258124.1:2500-5000 GCF_057944985.1 Cucurbita pepo subsp. pepo | reverse complement strand
TACCTACAATCATATCAAAAGTGTTGGATGTTACCTCCATAAAAAATCATCACACCCAACAACAATTCATCACACCTAACATCCGTGGAAAGTAAGAACATGTATAAGCCTTGGACTATAAAAACATCATCAATGAAATGAACTAAGAAAAGAGTGATGAATTATTTTTTTCTTTTGGTTATCTAAAACAATGAAATGAAGAGTTTTGATACAAGAGTAGGTACATTAGACCAAGACGCCCACCATGACCTTGTTTTTACACCCATCACCCATTTAATTGTCAAAATACGTGTGTAGTGGTTGTTTTATTATTATTTTTTTTTTCTGGGAGCTAAGCAACTTGAAAGAATTATGCCCGCAAAATTTCAGATTTTTTCGACAACTATAACTATTTTTTCTAATTTCTTATTATTTAATATTTAAAAATTCATTAAAAAAAATTGGTTGGTTGAAAAATTATGAAACTTGATTTTTAAACTCTTTAGAATGTCCCATTAATGAATCAATCCAGCTCACGGAAAAAAAACAATATAAAACTTGAGATATTTGACTGTATGACCGTTCGGAAAAATCGTATCTAGGCCTGGCAGACCAAAAATGCCTCAAAATGTACTATATAGGGGGGTGACTAGTCTGCATGGGCTGGGCACGGGGGTACCCCTATATCTTCCGCCACCCCCACGCCCCAAGCACTATGTGCCGCACATGGGCATATGCTTGGGGCACGGGGGTGGTGGTCGGAGGTCGAGGCCGATTGATGGTGGCGGAATGCCCACGGTGAGGTGGTGTCGGAATGGTCCTGCGTGCTCGCCCGCCCTGCCCCACCTGCGTGTTCCCGCGTGCGCGCGCCCCCCGCCCCGCCTCGCCCGCGTGCTCCCGCCTGCGCGCGCCCAGCCCCGCCCCGTCCACGTTGTCCCGCGCGCGCGCGCCTCGCCCAGCCCCGCCCGCATGCTCCCGCGCGCGCGCCCCGCCCAGCCCCGCCCGCGTGCTCCCGCGCGCGCGCCCCGCCCAGCCCCGCCCGCGTGCTCCCGCGCGCGCGCCCCGCCCAGCCCCGCCCGCGTGCTCCCGCGCGCGCGCCCCGCCCAGCCCCGCCCGCGTGCTCCCGCGCGCGCGCCCCGCCCATCCCCGCCCCGCCCGCCTTCTCTCGCGCGCGCGCCCCGCCCAGCCCCGCCCCGCCCGCCTTCTCTCGCGCGCGCGCGCCCCGCCCTGCCCCGCCCACGCCCCATCCATCACCCATTAATTGTGAAATTACATGTGGAGTTGTTGTTTTTTTGTAATTTTTTTTCTGGGAGCTAAGCAACATGAAAGAATGATTCCCACAAAATTTCAGATTTTTTTGACGGCTCTAGCTATTTTTTCTAATTTCTTATTATTTAATATTTAAAAATTCATTAAAAAAAATTGGTTGGTTGAAAAATTATGAAACTTGATTTCTAGATCCATTACAATGTCCCATTCATGAATCAATCGAGTTCATGGAAAAAAACAATCTAAAACTTGAGATATTTGACCGTATGATGGCTCAGAAAAATCGTATCTAGGCCTGGCAGACCAAAAATGCCTCAAAATGTACTATATAGGGGGGTGACTAGTCTGCATGGGCTGGGCACGGGGGTACCCCTATATCTTCCGCCACCCCCACGCCCCAAGCACTATGCGCCGCACATGGGCATATGCTTGGGGCGTGGGGGTGGTGGTCGGCGGATGAGGGCGGTTGACGGCGGCGATGCGGTGGCGAAACTTGCACGGTGAGGCAGTGTCGGGTGCCTTTGGGCGTGCGACATGAGCCTTGTTGAGAATGAAATGTTGCGATGTTGCCTTCTAACTTGGGCTGGCTTGAGGATGGTTGATGGTTGGCACGATGATGAAACATGCAATGTGGGGTGGAGCCGGGTGCCTTCGGGCGTGCGACATGAACCTCGTTGAGTGTGTGACGTTGTGGTGATGCCTGCCAGCCTTGGGCCAGCCCTATGTTTTGAAGGCCGGTGGTGCCAGAACATGTTCGGCTGGTTGGAATCGGGTGCCTCTGGGCGTGCGACACGAGCCTCATTGAGCACGGAATGTTGCGATGTTGCCTTCTAATTGGGAATCTCTGGTGTGAGGAACTGTGGATGGTTGCTAGTATGACGATGAAACATGCAAGGTGGGGTGGAGCCGGGTGCCTTCGGGCGTGCGGCATGAACCTCGTTGAGTGTGGGACGTTGTTGTGGTGTATGCCTCCCTTTCTTGGGCCAGCCCTATGTTTTGAAGGCTGCGTGGTAGCAGAACATGCACGGTGGGGCGGTGTCAAATGCCTTTGGGCGTGCGACATGAGACCTGTTGAGAACGGAATGTTTCCTTCCAACTTGGGCTGGTTTGAGGATGGTTGATGGCTGGTACGATGATGAAACATGCAAGGTGGGGTGGAACTGGGTGCCTTCGGGTGTCCGGGATGAACCTCGTTGAGTGTGTGACGTTGTGGTGATGCCTCTGGCCCATCCTTGGGCCAGCCCTATGTTTT
>NW_028258123.1:5000-7500 GCF_057944985.1 Cucurbita pepo subsp. pepo | reverse complement strand
ACCTAACATCCGTGGAAAGTAAGAACATGTATAAGCCTTGGACTATAAAAACATCATCAATGAAATGAACTAAGAAAAGAGTGATGAATTATTTTTTTCTTTTGGTTATCTAAAACAATGAAATGAAGAGTTTTGATACAAGAGTAGGTACATTAGACCAAGACGCCCACCATGACCTTGTTTTTACACCCATCACCCATTTAATTGTCAAAATACGTGTGTAGTGGTTGTTTTATTATTATTTTTTTTTTCTGGGAGCTAAGCAACTTGAAAGAATTATGCCCGCAAAATTTCAGATTTTTTCGACAACTATAACTATTTTTTCTAATTTCTTATTATTTAATATTTAAAAATTCATTAAAAAAAATTGGTTGGTTGAAAAATTATGAAACTTGATTTTTAAACTCTTTAGAATGTCCCATTAATGAATCAATCCAGCTCACGGAAAAAAAACAATATAAAACTTGAGATATTTGACTGTATGACCGTTCGGAAAAATCGTATCTAGGCCTGGCAGACCAAAAATGCCTCAAAATGTAGTATATAGGGGGGTGACTAGTCTGCATGGGCTGGGCACGGGGGTACCCCTATATCTTCCGCCACCCCCACGCCCCAAGCACTATGTGCCGCACATGGGCATATGCTTGGGGCACGGGGGTGGTGGTCGGAGGTCGAGGCCGATTGATGGTGGCGGAATGCCCACGGTGAGGTGGTGTCGGAATGGTCCTGCGTGCTCGCCCGCCCTGCCCCACCTGCGTGTTCCCGCGTGCGCGCGCCCCCCGCCCCGCCTCGCCCGCGTGCTCCCGCCTGCGCGCGCCCAGCCCCGCCCCGTCCACGTTGTCCCGCGCGCGCGCGCCTCGCCCAGCCCCGCCCGCATGCTCCCGCGCGCGCGCCCCGCCCAGCCCCGCCCGCGTGCTCCCGCGCGCGCGCCCCGCCCAGCCCCGCCCGCGTGCTCCCGCGCGCGCGCCCCGCCCAGCCCCGCCCGCGTGCTCCCGCGCGCGCGCCCCGCCCATCCCCGCCCCGCCCGCCTTCTCTCGCGCGCGCGCCCCGCCCAGCCCCGCCCCGCCCGCCTTCTCTCGCGCGCGCGCGCCCCGCCCTGCCCCGCCCACGCCCCATCCATCACCCATTAATTGTGAAATTACATGTGGAGTTGTTGTTTTTTTGTAATTTTTTTTCTGGGAGCTAAGCAACATGAAAGAATGATTCCCACAAAATTTCAGATTTTTTTGACGGCTCTAGCTATTTTTTCTAATTTCTTATTATTTAATATTTAAAAATTCATTAAAAAAAATTGGTTGGTTGAAAAATTATGAAACTTGATTTCTAGATCCATTACAATGTCCCATTCATGAATCAATCGAGTTCATGGAAAAAAACAATCTAAAACTTGAGATATTTGACCGTATGATGGCTCAGAAAAATCGTATCTAGGCCTGGCAGACCAAAAATGCCTCAAAATGTACTATATAGGGGGGTGACTAGTCTGCATGGGCTGGGCACGGGGGTACCCCTATATCTTCCGCCACCCCCACGCCCCAAGCACTATGCGCCGCACATGGGCATATGCTTGGGGCGTGGGGGTGGTGGTCGGCGGATGAGGGCGGTTGACGGCGGCGATGCGGTGGCGAAACTTGCACGGTGAGGCAGTGTCGGGTGCCTTTGGGCGTGCGACATGAGCCTTGTTGAGAATGAAATGTTGCGATGTTGCCTTCTAACTTGGGCTGGCTTGAGGATGGTTGATGGTTGGCACGATGATGAAACATGCAATGTGGGGTGGAGCCGGGTGCCTTCGGGCGTGCGACATGAACCTCGTTGAGTGTGTGACGTTGTGGTGATGCCTGCCAGCCTTGGGCCAGCCCTATGTTTTGAAGGCCGGTGGTGCCAGAACATGTTCGGCTGGTTGGAATCGGGTGCCTCTGGGCGTGCGACACGAGCCTCATTGAGCACGGAATGTTGCGATGTTGCCTTCTAATTGGGAATCTCTGGTGTGAGGAACTGTGGATGGTTGCTAGTATGACGATGAAACATGCAAGGTGGGGTGGAGCCGGGTGCCTTCGGGCGTGCGGCATGAACCTCGTTGAGTGTGGGACGTTGTTGTGGTGTATGCCTCCCTTTCTTGGGCCAGCCCTATGTTTTGAAGGCTGCGTGGTAGCAGAACATGCACGGTGGGGCGGTGTCAAATGCCTTTGGGCGTGCGACATGAGACCTGTTGAGAACGGAATGTTTCCTTCCAACTTGGGCTGGTTTGAGGATGGTTGATGGCTGGTACGATGATGAAACATGCAAGGTGGGGTGGAACTGGGTGCCTTCGGGTGTCCGGGATGAACCTCGTTGAGTGTGTGACGTTGTGGTGATGCCTCTGGCCCATCCTTGGGCCAGCCCTATGTTTTGAAGGTGGCGTGTTGGCAGAACATGCACGGTGGGGCGGTGTCAAGTGCCTTTAGGTGTGCGACATGAGCCTTGTTGAGCATCGAAGGGTTGTCTTGAGGATGGTTGATGG
>NW_028258122.1:12500-15000 GCF_057944985.1 Cucurbita pepo subsp. pepo | reverse complement strand
GCAAGCACAACTACAAGTCCATGTTCACACCCTTGCCTACATGCCCACTCCAAAGACACGCGTGCTAGCCACAAAACCCTTTCAGAGGTTAACCTCTATGAAAAATCAAGACATCCAAAACCCTTGGAGGTTAACCCGCACTCCCCTCGCCCGCCACCGCACACCCTTCACGCCCCCCCGCGCGCGCTCCCCCCGCACACCCCCGCACGCCCCCACACGCTCACCCCGCACGCCCCCGCGCACTCACCCCGCACGCTCACCCCGCACGCCCCCGCGCACTCACCCCGCACGCCCCCGCGCACTCACCCCGCACGCCCCCGCGCACTCACCCCGCACACCCCCGCACGCTCACCCCGCACACCCCCGCACGCTCACCCCGCGCACCCCTGCACGCCCCCGCGCGCTCACCCCGCACGGCCCCGCGCGCTCACCCGCACACCCCCGCACGCCCCCGCGCACTCACCCCGCACGCCCTCGCACACCCCCGCGCGCTCACCTCGCACACCCCCGCGCGCTCACCCCGCACGCCCCCGCACGCTCACCCCGCGCACCCCCGCACGCCCCCGCACTGCCCCGCGCGCTCACCCCGCACGCCCCCGCACACCCCCGCGCCCCCACTCCCCTCGCACACGCCAAGCCCCATCCTATGCTATGTGCGATACATGTCCTACCAACAGCATATCAAAAGTGTTGGATGTTACCTCCATAAAAAAAACATCATACCCAATGCCTATGAAACGTGAGTACACGTATAAAGCCTTGAAGGTTAGCCCCTACAACAATTCATCACACCTAACATCCGTGGAAAGTAAGAACGTGTATAAAGCCTTGGACTATAAAAATATCATCAAACCCAATACCCGTGAAAAGTGAATGTTCATTTTTAATGCTTTTTTTTTTTTTTTGGAACTAAGAAAAGAGTGACACCCGTCAAATTTAACTATTTTTTCTTTTGCTTGTCTAAAACAATAAAATGAAGAGTTTTGATACTAGAGCAAGTACATTACACTAAGACACCAACCATGACCGCGTTTTTACAACCATCACCCATTAATTGTGAAAGTACATGTGGAGTGGTCGGTTTGTTGTAATATTTTTTTTGGGAACTAAGCAACATGAAAGAATGATTCCCACAAAATTTCAGATTTTTTTGACCACTCTAGCTATTTTTTCTAATTTCTTATTATTTAATATTTAAAAATTCATTAAAAAAAATTGGTTGGTCGAAAAATTATGAAACTTGATTTCTAGATCCATTGGAATGTCCAATTCATGAATCAATTGAGTTCATGGAAAAAAACATTCTAAAACTTGAGATATTTGACCGTATGACCGCTCAGAAAAATCGTATCTAGGCCTGGCAGACCAAAAATGCCTCAAAATGTACTATATAGGGGGGTGACTAGTCTGCATGGGCTGGGCACGGGGGTACCCCCTATATCTTCCGCCACCCCCACGCCCCAAGCACTATGCGCCGCACAGGGGCATATGCTTGGGGCGTCGGGGTGGTGGTCGGAGGCCGAGGGCGGTTGACGGCGGGGGTGCGGTGGCGGAACGCGCACGGTGGGGCAGTGTCGGAACGTTCCCGTGCGCTCGCCAGCCCCACCCCGCCCCACCCGCGTGCGCCCCGCCCGCTTGCCCCCGTGCGCTCGCCCGCCCCGCCACGCCCTCATGCTCCAGCGCGCGCGCGCGCGCCCCGTCCCGCCCCGCCCGCGTGCTCCCGCGCGCGCGCGCCCCCGCCCCGCCCCGCCAGCGTTCGCCCCGCGCGCGCGCGCCCCCCGCCCCGCCCCGCCAGCGTGCTCCCGCGAGCGCGCGCCCCCCGCCCCGCCCCGCCAGCGTGCTCCCGCGAGCGCGCGCCCCCCGCCCCGCCCCGCCAGCGTGCTCCCGCGAGCGCGCGCCCCGTCCCGCCCCGCCCGCGCTCTGCTGCGCGCGCGCCCGTGCCTGCGCCCCATCCATCACCCATTAATTGTGAAAGTACATGTGGAGTGGTCAGTTTGTTGTAAATTTTTTTCTGGGAGCTAAGCAACATGAAAGAATGATTACCACAAAATTTCAGATTTTTTTGACCACTCTAGCTATTTTTTCTAATTTCTTATTATTTAATATTTAAAAATTCATTAAAAAAAATTGGTTGGTTGAAAAATTATGAAACTTGATTTCTAGATCCATTAGAATGTCCAATTCATGAATCAATTGAGTTCATGGAAAAAAACATTCTAAAACTTGAGATATTTGACCGTATGACCGCTCAGAAAAATCGTATCTAGGCCTGGCAGACCAAAAATGCCTCAAAATGTACTATATAGGGGGGTGACTAGTCTGCATGGGCTGGGCACGGGGGTACCCCTATATCTTCCGCCACCCCCACGCCCCAAGCACTATGCGCCGCACATGGGCATATGCTTGGGGCGTTGGGGTGGTGGTCGGCGGACGAGGGTGGTTGACGGTGGCGGTGCGGTGGCGAAACTTGCGCGGTGAGGCCGTGTTGGGTGCGCCTTTG
>NW_028258121.1:0-16906 GCF_057944985.1 Cucurbita pepo subsp. pepo | reverse complement strand
TCAACTTCTTGAGGTGTCTTAGGACTTTGTTCCTTCGACAAATGAACTCCATGCCTGAAAGGTAATAATCCTTTCTTGGAGTCCTGCATCTTATATCGAATCAACATTTTGTCGATGTACGATGCCTGAGACAATGCTAGTGTTTTGTTCTTGCGATTTTGAACAATTTGGATTCCAAGAACAAACTGAGCCTCTCCCAAATCTTTCATTTGGAATTGTGTCGCTAGCCAATGCTTAATGTTAGTCAGAAATCCCACATCATTTCCAATGAGTAGGATATCGTCAACGTACAACACCAGGAAAGCTACTGTAGAGTTGACTATCCTTTTATAAACACAAGGTTCGTCAACATTCTATTTAAAGCCATAAGATTTGATCGCAGTATCAAACTTTATATTCCAGGATCGAGATGCTTGCTTCAACCCATAAATGGATCTTTTAAGCTTGCAAACCCTTTACTCGTGATCCTGTTCAATGAACCCCTCTGGTTGAGCCATATAGATACTCTCTTCAAGATTGCCGTTTAGAAAGGCTATCTTAACATCCATTTTCCAAATTTCATAATCACAAAATGTGGCAATAGACAAGAGTATTCTAATCGATTTAAGCATAGCAACAGGAGAGAAGGTTTCTTCATAGTCCACCCCCTCTCTTTGGGTATAACCCTTTGCTACTAGTCGAGCTTTAAAGGTCTGTACCTTACCGGTTTGGTCTCGTTTCCTCTTATAGATCCATTTGCAACCAATAGGTTTTACCCCATCTGGTTGATCTACAAGTTCCCAGACTGTATTGAAGTACATTGACTCCATTTCAAGATTCATGGCTTTAATCCACTGATCTTTATCTTCAGCATTCATTGCCTGTTTATAGGTCAATGGATCCTCAACGCCATCATCAGGTATGATGACTTGAGTTTCTGCCAAACCCAAGTAACGATCGGGTTGAGTTATAACCCTCCCACTACGTCGAGGCATTCTCAACTCTTGAGAAGGATGTGATTGACCAGAAGTATCAGCTCCATCAACAACTCTTGTTGAAGGACCAGCTTGATCAACAACTCTTGTTGTTTTATCAGTAGCTTCTTTAGAAATCTCACTTAATACTAGTTTGCTATGAGGTTGATGATTTCTTACGTGGTCTTCCTCTAAGAATGTAGCGTTTGTTGATAAAAACACTCTATTTTCTTGAGGGTCATAAAACAAACCACCTTTCGTCTCTTTGGGTATCCTACGAACTGACATAATTTTGAACGACGTTCTAATTTATTGGGGTTTTGCAACAACACATGTGCTGGACATCCCCTCTCAAACCAATCAAGGCACATATCATTAGCAGTCAAGATGGCCGAGTGGTCTAAGGCGCCAGACTCAAGTTTTGGTCCTCGTAAGAGGGCGTGGGTTCAAATCCCACTTCTGACATCTCATATTATTGTGAGGAAAAACGCAGGACACAGTGGATAAATTGTTTATCATCAGATACTTTTTAAAAAGTGTCAAAACATGAGTTTTGAGAATATAACTAACACACCACGTCACAAACAACCGAAGTTGATTGAAACTATTATATTAAAGAGGAAGCACCAACCTTGTGGTTAACAGCCACACGCTCTAACCAACTGAGCTATTCCAGCCAACAATTTATTACAATCCAAGAGCATAGTTAGTTGATATTGTCTGCTCTCGTTCGTTACGTATCGTTGTCACCCTCATGGTTTTAAACCGCATCTACTAAGGAGAAGTTTTCAGACCCTTGTAAGAAATGTTTCTTCACCTCTCCAATCGATGTGGGTTCTCACAAACAACCATTCTGTGGGCCAAGCGTCCTCACTGGCGCATCGCTTGGTGACTAGCTCTGATATCATTCGTAAAAGTCCAAACGCACAACTAGTAGACATTTTCCATTTTTTCCCGTTAGGTATTGCCATCAGCCTCACAGTTTTAAAAGCGCCTATTAGAGAGAGGTTTTCGCCGCTTATTAGGATTGTTTCGTTCCTCTCTCCAACAATTAATGGATATTATCTATTTTAATCCGTTACATATCGTCGTCAGTCTCACAGTTTTAAAACGCGTCTACTATGGAGACATTTACACACCATATACGGAATGCTGAACTCCCCTCTCAAACCAATCAAGCTACACACCATTAGTAGTCAGGATGGCCGAGTGGTCTAAGGCGCCAGACTCAAGTTTTGGTCCTCGAAAGAGGGCGTGGGTTCAAATCCCACTTCTGACATCTCATATTATTGTGAGGCAAAACGCGAGACACACTAGATAGAATCTACTAGTGGTTGAAAACGTAGTTATTCATTATATAATAAGAACTTCGCCAATGCTTTTTAGAACTTCCTACTTCCTACCATGGTGGATTTAACTTGACTTGCCAATGATTTTTAAAAAGTGTCAAAACATGAGTTTTGAGAATATCTGTAAGTTCAAGTTAGTTATCTTACACACCACGTCACAAACAACCGAAGTTGATTGAAGATATATATTAAAGGGAAGCACCAACACCCATGCTTCGTCCGACTTTGTTGGAAGGAGGGTTTGAACCTCCGACCTTGTGGTTAACAGCCACACGCTCTAACCAACTGAGCTATTCCAGCCAACAATTTGTTACAAACCAAGACCATCATTAGTTGATATTGTCTGCTCTCGTTCGTTACGTATCGCTGTCACCCTCATGGTTTTAAATCGCATCTACTAAGGAGAAGTTTTCAGACCCTTGTAAGAAATGTTTCTTCACCTCTCCAATCGATGTGGGTTCTCACAAAGCAACCATTCTGTGGGCCAAGCGTCCTCACTGGTGCATCACCTGGTGACTAGCTCTTATATCATTCGTAAAAGTCCAAGCGCACAACTAGCAGACATTGTCCATTTTTTTTCCGTTAGGTATTGCCATCAGCCTCACAGTTTTAAAACGCACCTATTAGAGAGAGGTTTTTACTGCTTATTAGGAATGTTTCGTTCCTCTCTCCAACAATTAGTAGATATTATCTATTTTAATCCGTTACGTATAGTCGTCAGCCTCACAATTTTAAAACGCGTCTACTATGGAGACATTTAGACACCATATACGGAATGCTGAACTCCTCTCTCAAAAAAATCAAGGCACACACCATTAGTAGTCAGGATGGTCGAGTGGTCTAAGGCGTTAGACTCAAGTTCTGGTCCTCGTAGGAGGGTGTGGGTTCAAATCCCCATTTTGACATCTCATATTATTTTGAGGCAAAATGAGAGACACAGATAAAATCTACTAGTGGTTGAAAAACGTATCATTGTGTTTCCTACCATAGTGGATATAACTTGACTCGCCAATGCTTTTTTAAAAAGTGTCAAAACTTGATTTTTGAGAATATCTCTAATCGAGTTAGTTATCTTACACACCACGTCACAAACAACCGAAGTTGATTGAAACTATTATATTAAAAGGGGAGCACCTATACCCATGCTTCGTTCAACTTCGCTAGAAGGAGGGCTTGAACCTCAACCTTGTGTGGTTAAAAGGCAAACGCTCTAACGAACTGAGCTACTCCAGCCAACAATTTGTTACAATCCAAGGCCATCATTAGTTGATATTGTCTTCTCTCGTTCGTTACGTATCGTTATCACCCTCGTTGTTTTAAACCGCATCAACTATGGAAAAGTTTTCAGACCCTTGTAAGAAATGTTTCTTCACCTCTCCAATCAATGTGGGTTCTCACAAAGCAACCATTTTGTGGGCAAAGCGTCCTCACTGGCGCATCGCCTGGTGACTAGCTCTTATATCATTCGTAAAAGTCCAAGCGCACAACTAGCAGACATTGTCCATTTTTTTTCGTTAGGTATTGCCATCAGCCTCACAGTTTTAAAACGCGCCTATTAGAGAGAGGTTTTCGCCGCTTATTAGGATTGTTTCGTTCCTCTCTCCAACAATTAGTAGATATTATCTATTTTAATCCGTTACGTATCATTATCAGCCTCCTAGTTTTAAAACGCGTATACTATGGAGACATTTACACACCATATATGGAATGCTGAACTCCCCTCTAAAACCAATCCAGGGACACACCATTAGTAGTCAGGATGACCGAGTGGTCTAAGGCGTCAGACTCAATTTCTGGTCCTCATAAGAGGGTGTGGGTTCAATTCCCACTTTTGATATCTCCATATTATTGTGAGGAAAAATGCGAGTCTTATATTATTGTCTCCTCGTAAGAGGGCGGGCATGGGTTTATGTCCCATTTTTGACAACTATATATATTTGTGAGGCTAATTACCCAAAGTGGATAAATATCTACTGGATTGGGTCGAAAGTATCATTAGTTTATCAAATGATAAGTATTTTGTAGTCATGGAAAAAGTACCATGGTGGATATCAATTGAACTCACTAAAGATTTTATCAATTGAACTCACATGAGAGCTTGAACCTTTGACCTTGTTGTTGTTCGCTCTAACCAACTAAGCTATTCCAAGCAATCATTGTCACAATTCAAGCCCACCACTAGTTGATATTGTCCGCTTTCATTCGTTACTTATGGCCGTTAGCCTCACGGTTTTAAACCGCATGTACTAGGGAGAGGTTTTCAAACCCTTGTTATAAATGTTTCTTCCCCTCTCCAGTAGATGTCGGATCTCACAATCCACCCCTTCTGAGGGCCTAGCGTCCTCACTGGCACATCGTTTGGTGACTAGCTCTAATATCATTTGTAAAAGTCCAAGCTCAATGCTAGTAGACATTGTTCATTTTTGCCCATTAGGTATTTTCATCAGGCTCACAGTTTTGAAACGTGTCTATTAGGAAGAGGTTTCCACACCCTTATAAGGATTGTTTCGTTCCTCTCTCGAACAGTTAGCAGATATTGTCTATTTTAGTCTGTTACGTATCGCCGTCAGCCTCACAGTTTTAAAACGCGTCTACTAGAGATAGCGTTAGGGGATTGGGTCGAAAGTATCATTAGTTTATCAAATGATAAGTATTTCTTAGTCATGGAAAAAGTACCATGGTGGATATCAATTGAACTCACTAAGAGATTTAAAATTGTCAAAACATGATTTTTAAACATCAAATTTTGAGAATATCTCTTCGAGTTAGTTCTCTTCCATGTCACAAACCCAAGTTAATTTAAAATTTATGCTAGAAGGATGCAAAGGAGGAGGGCTTGAACCTTTGACCTTGTTGTTCACTCTAACCAACTAAGTTATTACAAGCAATCACTTGTCACAATTCAAGCCCACCACTAGTTGATATTGTCCATTTTCATTCGTTACGTATGGCCGTCAGCCTCACGGTTTTAAACCGCATGTACTAGGGATCGGTTTTCAAACCCTTGTAAGAAATGTTTCTTCCCCTCTCCAGTAGACGTGGGATCTCACAATCCACCCCTTCTGAGGGCCTAGCGTCCTCACTAGCACATCGTCTGGTGACTAGCTCTAATATCATTTGTAAATGTCCAAGCTCAGTGCTAGTAGACATTGTTCATTTTGGCCCATTATGTATTTTCATCAGCCTCACAGTTTTGAAACGTGCCTATTAGGAAGAGGTTTCCGCACCCTTATAAGGATTGTTTTGTTCCTCTCTCGAACAGCTAGCGGATATTGTCTATTTTAGTCTGTTTCGTATCGTCGTCAGCCTCACAGTTTTAAAATGCATCTACTAGATAGACGTTTACACACCCTTATAAGGAATGCTTCATTCCCCTCTCAAACCAATGTGAGATCTCACAATAAGCAGTCAGGATGGCCGAGTGGTCTAAGTCGCTTGACTCAAGTTTTGGTCCTTGTAAGAGGGTGTGGTTTCATATACCACTTCTGACAACTCATATTATTGTGAACTAATTTTTTCAATGCGGATCTACTGGACCGTGTATCTCATATCTAGGGTGAACTAAATTTTAATTCCTCAAAATTAGTCAGCTTGCATTGTCACAATAGTGAATAGGTTGGCGCACTACGAGGTTCGATCTAAGTTTTTGAATAGTGCTACATAGGTGTAGAGGGAATAGGAGGTGGTCGGGCTTTAGTGACATTGTTCACTCTATTAATGGACTTGTAAGCTGTCTTAAATTTTCTTAGGCGTAGTGGAGATTTACATGGTTTTTAGTGTATCTAGGTAGTTTAAATCACATCTCATATTTATACGTCGCTTTTTAAGGCTAATCCAATTTCTGAGAGCACAAAGGTCTACGTAACTAATTATCGCTCACGATCCTAGAATGCTCAGTCTACTAAAAATATAGTGACATAGGTCATGTGAAACAAGTCTAGCTCTTGTGCCCTACTCTAAACAAGCCTAGCTCTTTCCTATTTTTTTTTTCATTGACATTGGGAGACAAAATTTTGTGTGGAAGGGAGATGGCTATTTTTAGGTTTTCTAAAAAAAAAATTTAAAATGGATTTTTGAAACAATCGTAAAGATTAAGAAGGGAAAGAATGTGAATTAAAAATTTCAATAGTATTTTTTATTTTTGACTATTTTCTTTTATATTCTTCTTGAGTTCTTAAGAATTTGTAAAGCATGTTTTCCTTCTAATCTCATTTCGAAATTCAGCCTTTAAGACACTCAATAAAATCTCACTTAGAAAAATTAGAAAAATTAATTCTGGTTAGGGTTTTAGTCTAACAAAAATGATTTTAGGTTATTTTTATCTTCTAAAATGTACTCCACAAAATTCTACTCTTAGAGTTAATGATTTTTCTTGATTATTATCTCATTAAATTCATCTAGATAAGCACTATACTTTTGGTGAAGGCATCAACTAAGGATAGAATCTAGCTTGATGATATGTAAAATGGAAATTGAAGGAAAATGACACCTCAACATCCATTTGTGAAAATGGAGGTTGAATAACTAGTGTTGTTGGTTGAATTGAATTGGACCCGTTGGACTATTTTTTATCTATTTTGATTCACTTTGACATCTTTGTTTGTTAAATGCAATTATTATAATTTTTTATGTTAGAAACTAATTGAAAGATTTTGAAAAATTTAAAAGAGAAAAATAGCTTGAATCAAACTTAGATTTTGCGGTAACTATTTGGATTTCTCCATTAAAGTATTGCTTATAGATTAAACACTTTTACGAATTGATATTTAATTTATATATGTTATATGGTTGAAATGATGAATTTGACGTGTTAAGGCATGTTAAATTGCGAAGGGTTTGTATAAAGTTAATTGAAGTTTATAGTTAAAGTATCCTAACTATGATTCATGGTTATAGGCTTCGTAACCAAGTTATAATGTAGGTTCTTTTAAGGGTTAGTTAAATAATGTTTAATATGAATGTCTCAATGGGAAAGAGATCACGTAGTATGCTGTAGCTGATAAAGGCACTAGATCACTTCTCATATGATTATATTGATAGGTTAAATATATGTTATTCGTAAAGGGTAACAGTTAAACTTTAATAGTAAATATTGTTAATGTATAGTAACATATTTGTATCAAAAGAGTTTGTTGAGTTAGGGACGTGCCCTAGGTGCATGTTATATCCAATGCTATCAAGTTGTTATACAAATACACCTTAGCATTTTTAGGGCTTTCAAGACTAACATTTCTATATGATTTCTAATGTCCCTTCCTTCTAATGGGTTTTGAATATAAAAAATACTTTTTTAGTCTAACCTAAATAAATATTATGAACTGAATACAACAAAGTAAGAGTATCGTTCATGTCTCAATTTTTTTCACGTTGTTCGAACAAAAATTGAATGTGTATCAATATGTTAATATTTGGTACACAGAGTCGCTATTTGACATACAATCTATCATCTATTTTTTTTTTATAGATAGAAAACATCTCATCATATAGAGATAGAATTTATTACCTCCAAGAAGTTCCTTATCTTATCGATCGATCTTCATAGTCAAGAAGTTCCGTCGAGCTATTCCCCTAAGATTCATGCAAATTGTTACCTCCATCGAGCAGTTCGACGACCTTAAGAACATGTTAGTTGAGAAGGTTTTTGTTCGTCTTAAGGTCCATGAGGAGACAATTTTTTGTTATGAAGACAAAAAGAAGAAGAAACACTTCTTACTCACATATGTGGAGTGGCTCGCACAGATGAAAAGGAATTATGTGGTTGACTCTTCTTTTTCAAGTACGAAGGGATGTGGTAGCCATAACAAGAAAAACAAGGGTCGTCGGCGTGGTCGTAGACATGGATGCAGACGTGGTGGCAGAGGAGGTCGTGACAATAGCTTACAAACCCACGATAATTCCATCCCTTAGAAGGACAATAGTATGATCAAGTGTTACTCTTGTGTTAAATATGGGCACTATGCAGTAGAGTGCCGCAAGAAGAAGCTCGAGAGGAGGGAAACCTCACACTTACTAAGATCAAGAGCCGTACTGAAGTTATTAAAGAAGATGCCTAACCTGCTGATGCTCAACGAAGAGAAGGTTATGGTGAACATTCTCACAAAAGGAGAAGATCGAGTGGAGACGGACATGTGGTACCTTGACAATGAAGCAAGCAACCACTTGACCGGAGATTGAACAAAGTTCAAGGAGCTTGATGAGAAGTTATTGGAAATGTGAAGTTTGGCGATGGATTAATTATACTGATCTAAGGCAAAGGATCCATCTTATTCCAGTGCAAGAATGGTGACCAATGTTTACTGATTAATGTGTACTATATCCCAAACTTGAAGAGTAACATTATCTGTCTTGGTCAGCGGACGGAAGAAGGAAGCAGAGTGGAGTTAGCTAGCTCGTCCCTCAAGATGTTCGATAGAAATGGAACCTTGTTGATGTAGGTAAAACGATCTAACCGTTTATACAGGATACTATTGGGGACCAACCAACCCACCTCTCTACTGATGAAATTTGCAGATCCAGTTTGGCTATGACATGCAAGACTTAGGCACGTGAACTTTCAGACGCTCAAAATGATGGGAGAGAAGAAGATGGCTACGGGGCTACCTAAGATCATACATCCAAACAAGCTATGTGAATGTTTTCTAGTCTGCAAACAAGCACGACAGTTGTTCCCAACTTAAACAAGCTTCTGTATTGAGTGATACTGCAACCGGTTCATGCAGATTTGTGTGGTCTGATCACCCCATCATCATTGGGGGTAATAAGTATTTTCTTTTACTTGTCGATGATTATAGTTGTTGGATGTGGTGTACATTCTCAAAGAAGAAGGAAAATCTATGTTCAAGAAATTCAAAAGATTCGTTGAAAATGGGTATGATCAGAAGTTGAAAACCTTTGGCACTAATCGAGATGGCGAGTTCTTATCCTAAAACTTCTCAAATGGAGGAAGGTATCAAACGTCAACTCACTGCTCTGTACACTCTACAACAAGATGGTGTAGTCTACCAAAGAAATCGCATCATAATGAACACTACAAGAAGCTTACTCAAGAGCATGCAAGTCCTAGCGATTTTCTGGGGCAAGGCGATACGACATGCGGTTTATCTTATAAATCGTTTACTGACAGAGGCGCTGGAAGCTTGCATCTCCTACGAAGTATGGTTTGACAAGACACCTCACTTTGAGTACCTAAGATTCTTTGGTTGTACAACATATGTTAAGACTGCAAAACCATATATAACAAGGCTTGATAATAGAAGCCAAAAGATGGTGTACTTTGGCGTAGAGGATGGAACCAAGGCACACAGATTATATGATCCGCAACATTAAGAAATTAATGTAATTAGGGATGTCGTATTCAAAGAAGATAAGAAGTGGGATTGGTGCAGCGTTGGCGATAACAAGCAGACTGTTATAGAGTTCATTACTCTAGAAGAAGAGGGAGATTGTAGAAATTGAACGCAACTCTAATGCCAACTAATGCTGCCTGATACCAATTTGTTAGAATTGAAATCGCCCTGATACCAATTTGATGAAGTAAGCTAAAGTTGCTCCGATACCAACCTCGAAATAAAACGCTCGCTCTGAATCTAACTCGTTTAGATAATTCTCACGAAACTTTAAGAAAGAAGGTGTCGCAAGGGGAGACAGAGACAAGGAGACAAAGAAATTCTCAAGAGGTTATTACACACTAATTCAGATAGTAAATATTTTTCTTCTCTTTCTTGTTGTTATTTCTCTCTGCACTATTACTTTGAACACATGAGGCTTTTTTATAGCATTTCCTGAGGCAAATTTAGCTTTAACTACCCACGATTTTTTTTTCACCCATTTACTTTCCCTTCGGTAAATTTCTCCCCTATTTGCTCTCCCTCCCTGGGATAATTATGCCCTCGTAATTAAATCGTTTAGACTGAATTAAAAAAAGCAAAAAAACAAAAAAAAACATTTAAGTTTATCTTCCAACAGAGATGCAACAGACTTAGAAAATGCCCCTAAAGCAACACCAACAAATCCATACATGTCATCATCGATGACATGTGCTGTCTTTTGACTGAGCAGCTCACCGCGGGTGAGAACAGGAAGAAAATAACCGAAAGTGCAAGAGAGCAAAAACCTTGGATTTTGTTGTTGCTAAAAACTAGTACATTTGTTCCTTGTTTGATTGCAATATTTAAATAACAAACCTAGACTAAAAATGGAAAAAGTGGCCAAATGAATTTGCACCACTCTACCCTCTAAAAATGGCTGGAGTGGCCAATTGAATTTTTGCCACTCGAGGGCAAGTTCTTTACACAGGCTTTATTTAACAATTTTCTTCTAAAACCTATGGTATATCTACCTTATTGATTGAACTCCGATCTTTGAGCGTAGTTCCTCAAATTTCACTCGCATCAGATAGTTGGTGAAGATGTCTCCAAGCTATTCCTTTGTTCGAATGTCAATCTTGATAAGTCCCCGATCTGCACACTCCCAAATGTAATGGAATCTGATCTCTATGTGCTTGCTCCGGTTGTGCAAAACTGGGTTTTTAATCAAGGAGATTGTATCCTTGTTGTCCATGTATAGTATTGGTGGATTGCCTTCTTTTTCGATCAGCTCCTCCAACAGCCGCGCAAGCCAGACCCCCTATGTGGCCGCCATCGTAGCGGCAATGTACTTTTCTTTGCAAGAAGACAAAGCAACTACCTTCTGTTTAATTGATTGCCAGCAGATCACGCCACCTGAGAGGAAGTAAATCATCCCATGGTTGCTCTTATGATCATCAACGTCACCAGCCATGTCACTATCACTATAGCCGACCAGCTTAAGCTTCTCTCTTCCTCTCCCAGTATCTCACACCCCAGCCTCTGGTTCTGGCCACATAGCGCAAGATGTGCTTGACAGCTACAAGATTCTCCTTTGTTGATGCTTTCATAAACTTACTCACATATCCAATGGAATAGGCAAGGTTAGGGCATGTGTTTACCAGATAGCGCAGACTCCCGACGATGCTGCGATAATTGGTGGTGTCACCGCCAGCGTAGTGCCGACTCTCCTTAGTTGGAGACGGGGCTCCATTGGCATCCTTGTAAGATTACTGTTTACCAGCCCAACTATGTCTAGTAGCTTCTTCGCATACGCACCTTGACAGATGGTGATGCCGGTAGTACTCTACTGCACTTCGATGCCGAGGTAGTAGCTAAGCACACCAAGGTCGCTCATCTTGAAGGTCTTTAACATCTCCCTCTTGAATCTTCTAAGAACTTCCATGTCGCCTCAAGTGATTATGAGATCATCGACTTACACTCCCATGATCAACCGCTTCTTGCCGTGGTCGCACGTCTACATCCCATGCTAAGAGGCTCAACGCTTGAACTTGAGCGACAACAGGATACTATCGAGCTTCTTGTTCCAGGCTCGTGGTGCTTGTCGAAGCCAGTAGAGCACCTTGTGCAGGTGCAGTACCTTGCCGGGGTGTCATTATCGATGAAGCCAGGTGGTTGTCAGACGTAGATGATCTCCTTCAGCTCTCCGTTGAGGAAAGCGAACTTCACGTCCATGTGGTGGACTTCCCAGGAGTGATGTCCGCGATCGCAAACAACAGGCGGACAGATTCCAACCCTACCACCGGCGCGAACACCTCTTCGAAGTCCACCCCTTGCTTCTGGACGTAGCCCTTTGCCACGAGACGGGCCTTGTGCTTTACAACTTCTCCCTCTTCGTGACGCTTCAGCTTGAACACCCATTTGAGCCCTATGGCTCGATGTCTTGGCGGCATATCCTCCAGACTCCACGTCTTGTTGTCAATGACAGACATCATCTCTTCCTACATTGCCTTCAGCTAGCACGAGTTCTTCTCTTGTTTGGGGAAAGATTTCGTTTCATCCTCGCTGATGGCATGCAATTCGACACCTCTTCTTCGAGCCCGCGCGCCGCCAGTCCCGGTGGTTCACCTTCTCCTAATAGGTATTCAATATTTCGGTGCCTGGCTGTCAGACCATCATCGTGATCGGCATCCATAAATAACTAGAGCAACTAGTCACAATGTCCATTCCTCCATTATAGCACAACCGAAAGCATTAACTTCAAAATGCATCATAAATTCTCACCCTAGGGTTATTTCGATAATTTTTTTAATATACATAACAATCATCCAGATTGCCTTTGGAGCTACCACACGTGCCTAAATGAGTCTTATGCACAATTACGCGTGCTTTGTGGCACAATCGCACTCTTACGACAGTGGGATAGCGATTGTGCAACACTTGTTCTAGCCCAGAAAATAAGTCGGTCGTGTTAAATTCAAACTTTCCAAACAATATTGGTATATGCTCGCGACACGGGTCACGTTTAAATTTTTTTTTTAGAAAACAGGAGCAAATAAATGCGTTGAAAACAATTTTAAAGAAATCAATGTTATAAGCTAAAAGCGAGTAGGCAACAACAACAACTTTGATAGCATATAACCCATGTACGAAGAATTGACACCTATTCAAATTCTCCTATAGTACATTTTGGGGGTTTTAGCCCTACGGGTGTAGATATAATTTTGGTGACCGGTCATACACCCCGTATTGACACAACGATAATAGTAAAGCCCTATCTAACTTGAAAAAATTAAAAAAAAAAAAAGGTTTGGAACAGGCATACGCCCATAAACAAAAAGTCCTAGACAAGCATGACCAGGATATCGGACATGCGCCCATAGGCAACACGTCTTGAAAAAGTATGACCGTGACATCCTCCCTCAATTGGTTGACATCTTTGACAATCGACTCTTAACAAACTCAGTGTTGTAGGATGAGGTTGACTTCAAGTCCATGGATGCACTTCCCACTGATCTTAGTATTAACGATTCTCTTCCAATATGATAGGAACTATTGAAACCCACATCTTGATTTGTTGACTTTTCGCGTGTTCTTAGTTGGTGTATGTTCTACTTTCTTAGCATGAAAATTTTTCGTCTTTGCGTGAGGTCGCACCACCTCCTTGTGCTTGATGTCTTTTTGGTCGAGATAGTAACATTTCAAGTTACTAATGTGGACAAAAGGGCTAGTCTGCATCTATGGGAGTAGTTGAATCCTATATTATACCTTCTCAATCTTGTGGATAACTTTGACTAGTCCATAGTATTTTCGCACCAGTCTTTGGTTCTTGTTGCTTTGAACTCAGAGTTGGTTCTTTGTAACTGTACTAGTCAAGACGTGTTTAATAAGGATTTTGGTATTAATTATTGAGTCTTTGTAACTCCTGAAGTCATTTTTTGACCTTATTTAAGGCATTTGAGGTCGGTAAGACTCCTATTTATCACATTTTAGTTAGTTAAATGTTGGATGTGGTTGAAGCTTGAAGCTTCTAGGATCTTGGATGTGGTTGTGTCTTTAAATTAAATCTTGTGACTAGAATGGAACTCACAACATTGGTGCAACTACTGCTATCAATGACAACACTACAAGGTACTGATTGAACAAGGCACCGAGTTTGAAATAAGTTCTCTTGTTGGTCTAAGCCGTCCTCCATAATGTGGGTGTTTAGAGCTCGTCGAGTAACCATAGATATATGTGTAGGGTCCTCTTCACTAAACTCCTCACTCTCATCATTTTCCTCATTTATGTAGTCATGTGCCTCGTCATCTGTAACAATTTCTCCCTCCTTAATGGTCATAATTCTTGTATTTGGGCAATCTCTACTCTAGTGTCTACCCCTTGACATCTCCAACACTTTAAATCCCTATTTCGAACATTAGACTTTTCTATTTTTTCTTTCACTGTTCTAGAATTCTCACCTTTCTCAAATTTAGCTTGAGGCTTCTCATGAATCTCTTGATTTCTATGCTTATAATCAATGTTCTTACTATCCTTTTTTCATGTAGAAGTAGAATTGGAATATGTTTTTGTAATACCGAAGAAAGATAAATAGAAATAGAAAAAGAAAAAAAAATAGGAAAAGTCAGGGGCAAATAGGTAAATTTGCCCCTCCAACCACCTAAGTGATCCAAATGAAACCCCATACAGAGTACTGCAAAAGAGAAATAGTGAGAGAAAGGGGTTGAGAGAACCTAGAGAGAGGAGAAAGGATGAAGTGCAGGAAGACTCACCAAAAACTACCGTTGCAGTCTATTCCGGTGAAGATCATGATGCAAGGAGGTGAAGATCATGATGCAAGGAGGTGAAGATCATGATGCAGGGAGACTTTCTTGGAAGGGAAAAAAGAATGTGGGTGGCCAGAGTCCCATTTTTCATCAAGAAATCGGAAAACCCGCCAGGTAAGGATCTTGAACGTTTTCTTAGATCTACGGTTTTCCTTTGTGAATCAAGATATGAAATCTTGATATATTCATCTAGGAACAACTCTACGCATGATCTGTGAAGAAGTTTGGCCGAGATCTCAACCTGAAGGCGGAGGTCTGAGAGTCATCTGAGAATGGTGAGCAAACTTCCGACGTTCTGAACTCGTTTGGTAGTCAAGCAAAAAATTACAAAAAAAAAAAAAATACTAGGATGTAGCCCGTAACACGATCTAGAACTTTGCCGAAGGAATCATATCGATCCGATCTACGGATCAAAAGATATGAAAATCGGAAAAGGGGACTGTGTTTCGGTTTTCAGAGGATAGAGAAGAAAGAAGAAGAAAAAAAAAGGGGGGGCGGCCGGCGAGCGGCGGAGGCGGCAACAGGCGCCAGACATGCGTCGACCATCGGCTAGAGCAACGCAGCTCCAGCGAGGCGTCGACACGTGTCGCCTGCAAGCCGGGCCAAACCACAAACGCGAGCCGAGCTGACCAGACCGACTGACCCGTGACTACGCGGAAGCGGGTGCGCATGCAGCCTGTGACTGGCGCCTTCCCGCGCGCGTGACCACGCACTCCCAGTGCGCTGCTGGCGCGTGAGCGCGCGTGGAACGGCCAATTTGGCCCGGTTGCTTTCTGTTTGCCCGATTTTTGTCCCCATTCCAGTTCTAATACTTTTTTTACATGAATAGGAATCTAATTTAAAGAAATCAGTATTTTTGGACACCTCACGGGCAAAGAAACACTAGCAAAAAGGGCACGCGTCAACCAGGTAAGTCACCACCCGGTATTTAGGAAGAAATACTTATAGGATTCGCTTGGATTGCATGCATGCTAATAGTTTTACTTCAGATTAGCTCTCCATGTAAAATGTTAGTCAGAGTATTTGATATGATTGTATTGGGTGAATTACATGAGTGTTGTTGTATGCTTCATGCTTCCGCTGTATGTATGCATGCATTTAATTTATGTTGCAATTGTGTATTCCGTGTTCTGGGTGCTTGATGGACAAATTCGCCCCATTGAGCGTGAATTTCGTGCTCTGGGTGCTTGATGAAGGTCATCGCCTCGTTGAGCCGGTATGCCTAGTTTGCATGAATTATATAGTATGATGTTAGAAGACGATTGCATGCACACTCTGTTAATTTCTAGGGCCCATCTCTACGATAAACTTAAGGAATTATTGTTAGGAGCGATATGTCGCTCCAGCCAGATTTAATTTTCCACTAGGAACGTAGCGGTTTACCACTGCAAGAAAGTACCTCGGAGTGTTCATAGATTGCTAGCGTGAGAACGATATCTATAGCTTAATGGGAGGACCAAGGGACCCTGACCAGTCCTTATTACTCTTAGCCATTTCGCATGGGAAATGTGTCCCCACATCGTACAACCCATTAGCTGAATGGGAACGGGTTGGGTCGCGCCCCCCATAGGGGGGACTATATGGGCGTAGGGGTATTCAGCACACCCCTAGGCTAGATACCATGTAGTCCCAGATAGCCATGTAGAAGTAGCACCTTATAGAGAGATACCGACCACATTAGCTTGGCATAAGGAACCTCTAGGCGTTTAATGAAAGGACGATGAGCCGCTAAAACCCAAGAGGCAAGCCCCAAGGGACTAAGATTAGAACCAGATGTCCTAGAACCGAAGTAGGAAACCGTGGGAATTCTGTTAAATTAAGATGCGAATAGAGCCTACAAGTAGGTGGCTTACTGAGTATAATTTTTATACTCATTATTTTCTACTTTTTTTGTCAGGTGCCGGTCGAGGTGGAGGAACGTTCGAGAGCTGTGCGGTCACAGAGGGGGTCGTTCCGGAGCGTCGGTCCCTTTTCGGTCTTTTGGAGTCTTTTGCGAATTCATTTTAATTTTGTATTTGTATTTTAACAAAACTTTTCTAGATTTTGTTTTTATTAAATGGTATTTTTACCTTTCATTTTTTTTTCGATTTCATCTTTTTAGTCACGATTCAATTTTTCGAAGCCTCAAAAATCGAGTCGTGACAGTTTTAGAAGAATACTGTTGAGACCTTCGTTGGATTTGCCTCTCGATCTTAATTACAATGTGCAACAACTCCTCGATATCAGAATAAGTCTGTAAATCAGTCTTGTCTGCAATCTCTGTGTTTAACCCATTAAGAAATCGCGCCATGAGAGTTTCGATGTCCTCATCGAGATCAAGTCGATCCATCAATGTATCCATCTCCTTGTAATAATCTTCCACAGATTTGCGTCCTTGTTTTAATGCTTGAAGCTTTTGCACCATGTCTCATTAAAAATAATGTGGAACAAAACACTTCCGCATGAACTCGTTGAACTCGTACCATGAATTAATT
>NW_028258120.1:12500-15000 GCF_057944985.1 Cucurbita pepo subsp. pepo | reverse complement strand
AGGCATACACCACAACAACGTCCCACACTCAACGAGGTTCATGCCGCACGCCCGAAGGCACCCGGCTCCACCCCACCTTGCATGTTTCATCGTCATACTAGCAACCATCCACAGTTCCTCACACCAGAGATTCCCAATTAGAAGGCAACATCGCAACATTCCGTGCTCAATGAGGCTCGTGTCGCACGCCCAGAGGCACCCGATTCCAACCAGCCGAACATGTTCTGGCACCACCGGCCTTCAAAACATAGGGCTGGCCCAAGGCTGGCAGGCATCACCACAACGTCACACACTCAACGAGGTTCATGTCGCACGCCCGAAGGCACCCGGCTCCACCCCACATTGCATGTTTCATCATCGTGCCAACCATCAACCATCCTCAAGCCAGCCCAAGTTAGAAGGCAACATCGCAACATTTCATTCTCAACAAGGCTCATGTCGCACGCCCAAAGGCACCCGACACTGCCTCACCGTGCAAGTTTCGCCACCGCATCGCCGCCGTCAACCGCCCTCATCCGCCGACCACCACCCCCACGCCCCAAGCATATGCCCATGTGCGGCGCATAGTGCTTGGGGCGTGGGGGTGGCGGAAGATATAGGGGTACCCCCGTGCCCAGCCCATGCAGACTAGTCACCCCCCTATATAGTACATTTTGAGGCATTTTTGGTCTGCCAGGCCTAGATACGATTTTTCTGAGCCATCATACGGTCAAATATCTCAAGTTTTAGATTGTTTTTTTCCATGAACTCGATTGATTCATGAATGGGACATTGTAATGGATCTAGAAATCAAGTTTCATAATTTTTCAACCAACCAATTTTTTTTAATGAATTTTTAAATATTAAATAATAAGAAATTAGAAAAAATAGCTAGAGCCGTCAAAAAAATCTGAAATTTTGTGGGAATCATTCTTTCATGTTGCTTAGCTCCCAGAAAAAAAATTACAAAAAAACAACAACTCCACATGTAATTTCACAATTAATGGGTGATGGATGGGGCGTGGGCGGGGCAGGGCGGGGCGCGCGCGCGCGAGAGAAGGCGGGCGGGGCGGGGCTGGGCGGGGCGCGCGCGCGAGAGAAGGCGGGCGGGGCGGGGATGGGCGGGGCGCGCGCGCGGGAGCACGCGGGCGGGGCTGGGCGGGGCGCGCGCGCGGGAGCACGCGGGCGGGGCTGGGCGGGGCGCGCGCGCGGGAGCACGCGGGCGGGGCTGGGCGGGGCGCGCGCGCGGGAGCACGCGGGCGGGGCTGGGCGGGGCGCGCGCGCGGGAGCATGCGGGCGGGGCTGGGCGAGGCGCGCGCGCGCGGGACAACGTGGACGGGGCGGGGCTGGGCGCGCGCAGGCGGGAGCACGCGGGCGAGGCGGGGCGGGGGGCGCGCGCACGCGGGAACACGCAGGTGGGGCAGGGCGGGCGAGCACGCAGGACCATTCCGACACCACCTCACCGTGGGCATTCCGCCACCATCAATCGGCCTCGACCTCCGACCACCACCCCCGTGCCCCAAGCATATGCCCATGTGCGGCACATAGTGCTTGGGGCGTGGGGGTGGCGGAAGATATAGGGGTACCCCCGTGCCCAGCCCATGCAGACTAGTCACCCCCCTATATAGTACATTTTGAGGCATTTTTGGTCTGCCAGGCCTAGATACGATTTTTCCGAACGGTCATACAGTCAAATATCTCAAGTTTTATATTGTTTTTTTTTCCGTGAGCTGGATTGATTCATTAATGGGACATTCTAAAGAGTTTAAAAATCAAGTTTCATAATTTTTCAACCAACCAATTTTTTTTAATGAATTTTTAAATATTAAATAATAAGAAATTAGAAAAAATAGTTATAGTTGTCGAAAAAATCTGAAATTTTGCGGGCATAATTCTTTCAAGTTGCTTAGCTCCCAGAAAAAAAAAATAATAATAAAACAACCACTACACACGTATTTTGACAATTAAATGGGTGATGGGTGTAAAAACAAGGTCATGGTGGGCGTCTTGGTCTAATGTACCTACTCTTGTATCAAAACTCTTCATTTCATTGTTTTAGATAACCAAAAGAAAAAAATAATTCATCACTCTTTTCTTAGTTCATTTCATTGATGATGTTTTTATAGTCCAAGGCTTATACATGTTCTTACTTTCCACGGATGTTAGGTGTGATGAATTGTTGTTGGGTGTGATGATTTTTTATGGAGGTAACATCCAACACTTTTGATATGATTGTAGGTATGTTTGCGTTGGAGGGTGTTGGTGGACATTATGAGTGTGTAAGGGTGCATGAGGTGTTGGTAGGGCATGTATCGCACATAGCATAGGATGGGGCTTGGCGTGTGCTGCGCGAGGGGGTGGGGGCGCGGGTGCGGGGGTGTGCGCGACGTGGGCGTGCGGGGGGCACGGTCGGGGGCGTGCGCGACGTGGGCGTGCGGGGGAGCGCGCGCGAGCGGGGGTGTGCGGGGGCGCGGTCGGGGGCGTGCGCGCGGTGGGCGTTCGGGGGGAGACGGGCGCGGTC
>NW_028258119.1:15000-17271 GCF_057944985.1 Cucurbita pepo subsp. pepo | reverse complement strand
ATGGAGGTTATAGGAAAACTAATGATTCTACATGTTAAGTGTTGATGATTGGACATGCTTCAATGCAAGCCATCTAAAATGCATGCGTGAGTGAGTTGGGGTGGTGTGGGTTTGGGTGTTAGTGAGAATGATGCATGGGTGGGAGCATGGCCTGAGCGTTCGTGTGCCCGCTAAGGCCTATGGCCAAGGCGTGCTCATGGGGCGCCAAAGCTCGCCCCCTCGTGCGTGCGCCAAGCCCCACGCCGCAGCAACGCCCCTATCACCCTTGCGCGCACATCATGCCCACCAACACCTACCCAACGCAAGCACAACTACAAGTCCATGTTCACACCCTTGCCTACATGCCCACTCCAAAGACACGCGTGCTAGCCACAAAACCCTTTCAGAGGTTAACCTCTATGAAAAATCAAGACATCCAAAACCCTTGGAGGTTAACCCGCACTCCCCTCGCCCGCCACCGCACACCCTTCACGCCCCCCCGCGCGCGCTCCCCCCGCACACCCCCGCACGCCCCCGCACGCTCACCCCGCACGCCCCCGCGCACTCACCCCGCACGCTCACCCCGCACGCCCCCGCGCACTCACCCCGCACGCCCCCGCGCACTCACCCCGCACGCCCCCGCGCACTCACCCCGCACGCCCCCGCGCACTCACCCCGCACGCCCCCGCACACCCCCGCACGCTCACCCCGCACACCCCCGCACGCTCACCCCGCGCACCCCTGCACGCCCCCGCGCGCTCACCCCGCACGGCCCCGCGCGCTCACCCCGCACACCCCCGCACGCCCCCGCGCACTCACCCCGCACGCCCTCGCACACCCCCGCGCGCTCACCTCGCACACCCCCGCGCGCTCACCCCGCACGCCCCCGCACGCTCACCCCGCGCACCCCCGCACGCCCCCGCACTGCCCCGCGCGCTCACCCCGCACGCCCCCGCACACCCCCGCGCCCCCACTCCCCTCGCACACGCCAAGCCCCATCCTATGCTATGTGCGATACATGTCCTACCAACAGCATATCAAAAGTGTTGGATGTTACCTCCATAAAAAAAACATCATACCCAATGCCTATGAAACGTGAGTACACGTATAAAGCCTTGAAGGTTAGCCCCTACAACAATTCATCACACCTAACATCCGTGGAAAGTAAGAACGTGTATAAAGCCTTGGACTATAAAAATATCATCAAACCCAATACCCGTGAAAAGTGAATGTTCATTTTTAATGCTTTTTTTTTTTTTTGGAACTAAGAAAAGAGTGACACCCGTCAAATTTAACTATTTTTTCTTTTGCTTGTCTAAAACAATAAAATGAAGAGTTTTGATACTAGAGCAAATACATTACACTAAGACACCAACCATGACCGCGTTTTTACAACCATCACCCATTAATTGTGAAAGTACATGTGGAGTGGTCGGTTTGTTGTAATATTTTTTTTGGGAACTAAGCAACATGAAAGAATGATTCCCACAAAATTTCAGATTTTTTTGACCACTCTAGCTATTTTTTCTAATTTCTTATTATTTAATATTTAAAAATTCATTAAAAAAAATTGGTTGGTCGAAAAATTATGAAACTTGATTTCTAGATCCATTGGAATGTCCAATTCATGAATCAATTGAGTTCATGGAAAAAAACATTCTAAAACTTGAGATATTTGACCGTATGACCGCTCAGAAAAATCGTATCTAGGCCTGGCAGACCAAAAATGCCTCAAAATGTACTATATAGGGGGGTGACTAGTCTGCATGGGCTGGGCACGGGGGTACCCCCTATATCTTCCGCCACCCCCACGCCCCAAGCACTATGCGCCGCACAGGGGCATATGCTTGGGGCGTCGGGGTGGTGGTCGGAGGCCGAGGGCGGTTGACGGCGGGGGTGCGGTGGCGGAACGCGCACGGTGGGGCAGTGTCGGAACGTTCCCGTGCGCTCGCCAGCCCCACCCCGCCCCACCCGCGTGCGCCCCGCCCGCTTGCCCCCGTGCGCTCGCCCGCCCCGCCACGCCCTCATGCTCCAGCGCGCGCGCGCGCGCCCCGTCCCGCCCCGCCCGCGTGCTCCCGCGCGCGCGCGCCCCCGCCCCGCCCCGCCAGCGTTCGCCCCGCGCGCGCGCGCCCCCCGCCCCGCCCCGCCAGCGTGCTCCCGCGAGCGCGCGCCCCCCGCCCCGCCCCGCCAGCGTGCTCCCGCGAGCGCGCGCCCCGTCCCGCCCCGCCCGCGCTCTGCTGCGCGCGCGCCCGTGCCTGCGCCCCATCCATCACCCATTAATTGTGAAAGTAC
>NW_028258118.1:0-17299 GCF_057944985.1 Cucurbita pepo subsp. pepo | reverse complement strand
AGATTCAAGGACCAAAAATTAAATAATTAAACTCTTTAATTAAATTTTTTTTATTGTTAACTATAGGTCACTCAACTATATATTTAGAGTTGCACTTTTATGCACGGTAGGAGAAGTTGTGTCAATTGATATAATCATTACAAACAAGTCAATCATTGCACTTCATACATTCCAAGCGGCATAGTCTCAATACCTACAGTCGAGGGTTCATACGTTGAAAGCTACGAAGTCTAAGTTAGGAACATGCTATACCTATAGAGCTTGTATAGTATTTTTCTTGGTTCTCAGTTTTCAACATTATGTAAATTCTAAAGTTTGTAATTTCTAGAAACATAAGTCGTATCATGCATTCGTAGGCTCTAACTTTGTTTAGGTTTCAAAATTGTTCTAATTAAACTTGTATTAAGAAATTTGATTTAGGATATAAGATTAGTTATGAAATATATTTTATAGAGTGGTCATTATTTAGGATTTTTCCTCCCTTTTAGAAATTGGTTGTCAGTCCCTGGTGGAATGTACTAATTTTTATTTATAGTATATCCTATAGAACACATTAGTTCATTTAGTCTTGTGGATCAATGTCACTAGCCTTCTCAGCATCATTTAGCCTGTCCGATGGATTTCTTGAGTGTTCGTGTTTATTTATGACATGAAACTACTCGAAGCATGGGTCTACTTATTGATACGTTCTGAAAAGCCCCCTTAAATCCATTTGATTTCTTTTTTACCGACAAAAACTCGTGCTTGAAAATAAATATAGTTATTGTGAATAAAAAATGAAACAATGAGATTATGGATTTCTTTTATTTCTACGATTTAGTTGGTTGCTTGTATCCTATTTAAACATGAACATTAATGAAAATTGGACTTTCTCAGTTATGTTTCTCATTCTTAGCATGGTATCAAAGCTTCTAATTTTTAACAACTTGAAAATTTGAAAATATCTTTATGCCCTTGTGAATAGGCATTGTAAGAAGTAGTAAGTCATTTACCTCTGAAAATGCTCCAATACCTTTTAGACTTAGTATGTCATCAATCATAATAACTAAAAAAATAAAAAAATAAAAGGGCCTACTACAAAGTTTCATAGCTTTTAGAGGTCATTTACATCATGAACCGAAGGTAAGTTGCCTTAAGGGCATTATGGTCATTTTATTCCGTTATTTGGTTTAACTACTCAACTTTGTGCAATGACTATCAAATTGCATATATAATCTTAACATACCATAGTATGATTAGAATTAAAACTTTGGCCGAAATTCATTTCGTGGGTTATTTTGATGTTACTTAAATCTCAAGAAATTTGATCGGTTTAGGGTCTTAACTCATGGTTCTTGATATTTTTCCTTCATATATATTTAATTCATACTTGATTTAATGTTTATATAAAAATTCAAGCAATTCCTACAAGTATTTCTTAAGAAAAGTCTAAGATGGTTACTTACCTCGTAGTTGACCTCTGGAACCTCCGTTCTCGAGAAATTGGTATCCTAATTGCTTCAAATTTTCTTTGACACAATCCTTGGGGTGTCTAGTTTCTATAACCATAAAGTTTTCATGACAACTGGTCTAGAAGAGGATTAAAATTAAGAAAAATATAGGGAGGGTCACGGTTCGATTTGACATGGCGGGTTCAACTTAATTCGCCATGTCATCATCCTCTTCCTCTTTTAAGAAGAAGACGCGCATGTCCAATAGCGCCGCCGTTTTAAAACGCCTCTCACCTGCTCCAATCATGACATTGCTCCGCTTGATTTCTTCATGAAACTTAAAGATTGTGTTACAAGGAAGAGCTTGGGATTGACTTCATACCTTCTCGTGGATTGTAGCCTAAGTTATTTGCCTCTAAAGTTCATCGGAAAACTAATACTTACCTCTAGTTAAATGAGTTGGTTTGAACGAACATCTTTGAGTGTGTGCATCAATCTCGCCAGCTCTAATCATGGTATTGCTCCCCTTGATTTCTTCATGAAACTTAAAAATGGTGTTACAAGGAAGAGCTTGAGATTGACTTCATACCTTCTCGTGAATTGTAGCCTAAGTTATTGTGTTTTCCAGATAAGAAGTTGTTTTAAGCGTTTTTCAAAGTTTACACTATAAATGATGTTCATATAAGAGTTATATTTCCACATTATAGATGAACATGAGACGTTAGTAGCGATACTAAGTATGTGGAAATTTAGGGTCGTTACAGTTAATATCAAAGCTCTAGGTTTTAGATTCTGTAGACTAGCCTACGATGTAGGCTTGGCACATTCCATGGTCCCATCAGGTACGTCTTGCATAAGATAAGAAAAGAGAAACATTTTCGAACTCGCATGCATTTTTCTAGTGATATTACTGAAATTGTTGTGATATTTCATGTATTTATTATAGAGTATGATGTGATTTGTTGTATGTTGAGTGATTTTGTTTGCAATATAATGTGACTTTAGTATATGTATTTTTAATAATATATATGCATAGTGATGAACCTTAGACTTAAGAAATGCTATCTTGGTTTCTTGAACCATGCTGCCTAGACCACGCAAAAGAGTAAGACAAGGAAGGGGACGATGTCCTATTAGAGGTAGAGGAGGAGGTGAGGCTGAAGAGAGTTAACCTCAAGAAGGATCACATATGGGGTTTGAATTAGAACCCTTATTGCATGAAATGTCTGTAAGCACCCCTTTGGGGGTAAACTTAGTAGCTAGGGATAGAGTAAAGAATGACCAAGTAATCATAGGGAACCAAACTCTAAGTGTTGACCTGATGGTAGTAAACATGATGGACTTCGACGTCATACTAGGCATGGATTAGCTAGCCGAAAACCATGCTAGTCCTAAGAACTCAAGACGTCATCGAACACGAGCTAGGAACTGAGCCTATTTCCAAAGCACCCTATCACATGGTGGTAACAGAGTTGAAGGAACTCAAGACGTATTTACAAGACTTACTGAATAAAGGGTTCATTCGACCTAGCGTATCCCCTTACAGTGCATCAGTGTTGTTTGTTAAGAAGAAAGATGGATCGATGCGTCGATGCATCGATTACAGAGAGCTAAATAAGAGAACCATAAAGAACAAATACCCTCTGCCTAGAATGGAAGACTTATTCGATCAACTCAGAGAGGCAACAATATTTTCTAAGATAAATCTGCGGTCAGGTTACCATTAAATAAAGATTAAAGAAAAAGACATACCAAAGATAGCATTTAGGACAAGGTACGATCACTATGAGTTCGTAGTGATGTCATTTGGCCTCATCAATGCTCCAACTGTGTTAATAATGTTAATGAACCGAGGGTTCAAGGACTGTCTGGACACTTTTGTGATCGTGCTCATTGATGACATCCTAGTGTACTAAAAAACAGACTTGGAACACATCTGAAAAGTCCTAGCCATCCTAAGAGAGAACAAGTTATACGCAAAGTTCTCAAAGTGTGAATATTGGTTACGACAAGTCTTTTTCCTAGGACAAGTGGCGACAAAGGATAGAGTATCCATAGATCCCACTCAAGTCGAAGCAGTCACAAAGTGGGAACGCCCAACTATGATAACATCAGTACGGAGTTTCTTAGGACTAGCAGGATACTATCGATGGTTTGTGCAGGACTTCGCTAGGATAGTCTCACCTTTGACACAGTTAATGAGAAAAGGGGTATCATTTATATAAAATGATGCTTGTGAGGCAAGCTTCCAGAACCTAAAAGAGAGATTGGTAACAGCCCAGATACTCACAGTACCTGAAAGCACAAAAGGGTACGTAATCTATAGTGACGCGTCCAAGAAGGGACTAGGATGTGTGTTAATGCAACATGTAAGGTTGTTGCATACTCGTCCCGTCAACTAAAAGAATACGAAAAGAATTACCCTACCCACGACCTAGAATTGGCCGCTGTAGTGTTCGTACTAAGGATTTGGTGACACTTCTTGTATGGAGAGAAAACCAAAGTTTTACCAACCAGAAGAGTTTAAAATATTTATTCACATAGAAAGAGTTAAATATGAGGCAGAGAAGGTGACTAGAATTGGTGAAGGACTACGATGTAGATATCTAGTACCACCCTGGAAAAGCAAACGTGGTCGCAGACGCTTTGAGTAGAAAGATGGTCTACTCGTCCGCCCTCATTACAAGGGAAGTAAGGGTACAAAGAGAATTTGAGCAAGCCAGCATAGCTATAGCGACAGAGGGAATCATAGCATAGTTGGCAACACTCACAGTGCAACCTACACTTAGTCAGAGAATTATTATCTCCCAATGAGAGGATCCTAACGTACAGAAAGTCCTAGGCCAGCTAGACAAAAGTCCAATACACGGATTCTCAAAGTCCTCAGATGAAGGACTATTGTATCAGGGACGCTTATTTGTCCTGGCAATAGAGGAGTTAAGGAAAGAGATACTGACAGAAGCTCACAACTTGCCATTTGCCATGCACCCAGGAAGTACTAAGATGTACCAAGATTTAAACAACATTTTTGGTGGAAGAGCATGAAGAGGGACGTGACGAAGTTTATGAGCAAGTGCTTAGTTTTTCAACAAGTAAAAACTCCTAGACAAAAGACAGCGAGGATGTTTTAGCCCTTAAGTATACCAGAGTGGAAGTGGGAAAACATAGAAATGGACTTCATAGTAGGATTACCCAAAACTCTTAAAGGCTATACAACGATCTGGGTAATTATCGATAGGTTGACCAAGTGGGCACACTTCTTACCTGGGAAAGGCAAATATATAGTTGATAACTAGGCACAACTGTATGTGAAGAAATAGTAAGACCTCATGGAGTTCTGGAGTCTATAGTGTCGAATCGAGATCCACACTTTACCTCAGCATTTTGGCTCGGACTTCAAAAAGCATTGGGTACTCAACTCGACTTTGGCACCTCCTTCCACCCCCAAACAGATGTTCAAACTGAGCACCAAAACTTAGAGGACATTCTATGTTCTTGCATATTAGACGTTAAGGGAAGTTGCGCTTTCAAGCCACTATTTGAATGACACCGTTCGAGACCCTTTATGAAAAACGGTGCAGGTCCCCGCTATGTTGGGATGAGGTATGTGAGAGAAAGCTAGTAGGACCTGAGCTAGTCCTTGTCGCCAATGAGACTATCCAAAAAATTTGAGCAAGAATGCGTACCGCTCAACGTAGAAAAATAAAAGTTATGTCAATATAAGACGTAGAAACTTAGAGTTTGAGGTAGGGGACCCAGTATTCCTAAAGGTAGCACCCATGAGAGGCTTCTTAAGGTTTAGCCGTAAGGGCAAATAAGTCCTAGATGCATTGGACCTGTCAAAATTGTCGAGCAAATTGGTATGTAGAGTATAAGTTAGCCCTACCTCCCTACCTCTCAGAAGTACACGAGGTAATTCACGTGTAGATGTAGAGTAAATACATGACGGGCCCTATACACATAATAGACTACGAGCCCCTCCAACTCAATGAAGATTTGAGGTACAAGAAAAACCAATAGAATTTTAACCCAAGAAGTGAAAGTGCTACCCAACCAGGGACATTACGTTCGTTTTGGTGTTGTGTCGGAGCCACCATACCTAGTGGACACGGTGGGTGTAGGAGGATGAAATAAGAGAATAATACCCCGAGTTAGTACAAGAGTTTGAAAATTTTTAGGACGAAAGTTCTTTTTAAGGGTAGATAATGTAACAAATCGAAATTATAAAAAATAAAACTTAGTCTCCGGTAATTCCACGACCCGCGCGGAATCGTGTTCCCCAACCCCTAAAAATGCCTCCCTCAACCTTCAACCATCGCCACACGAACGTCAACAACCTCCCCAAACCGCTCAGAAGAACTACAACCAAAGAAGAGACGAAAAGAAATTCGAGAGAAGGAGAAAATTAAAGAAAAGCTCTAGCTGGGAAACCCATGACGTCGAAACCCTTAGCCTCGCATTTTAACCAAACAGATCAACCATGAAAGATCTCACCGACCTTAGTATATTACCCAAAGAGGATTCACAATGTGCATCGTCGAACTCGGAGAGGGAATTTGAAAAATCGAACTTTTGGAAGAATTTTTGATCTACCTCCACAAACGTCAAACAACCATGAAACTTTGTGAGAAAGAGAAGAAGAAGATGATGATAGAGAGATGAAGAAGATGGCATCAGAAACCGTCGCAGAGAGGAGAGAGAATGGGACATCGGAGAATCGCGCTGAGTTGGGTAAGGAAGACGAATCGTATTGATTCAGGTCAGACGCGAATCGAATACCCGAGACCCAAACCCATTGTAGCCTAATCGTTTAGCCTGTGACCCGTCTCTAGCCTACTTGTAGAACCCAAAGCTCAAATTCCTCCTCGGACCAGTAGCCAAATGTCAATCTAGCCCGCAACGCATGACCCGTGCTTGCCTCTACAAACCCGAGGCCCAAGTTCCCTCGACCCAACCAAACCAGCCGGCAGCCTAACTCACTCGCAGCCCAATCTGTGAACAGAAACCCAGTCAGCAGCCTAGCTGTAAACGCGACTTTGAGCCAACCCAAACCGAACCTCAACCCGAGACGCCTGCATCGACATGGGCTACTCTAGAGCTACCACGTGTCCAGTTGCTATGAAAGCAACCCTTCGGCTTTAGCGGTTTGGACGCTCCGACGACGCTTCGGTGGCTCCACTGCTGTTTTAGCCTAGTTTCCACTGTTTCAATCGTCCTAGATCCATTTTCGGCCCTAGTTAAGGTAATTGAGGTCGTTTTAGAGTCGTATTTCAAATTCATTGAATTATTAGTAATTTAATTGTGAAATACTAATGGAAGGTGGTGAACGGTGTGATAGGAAACAAACTCTGGCACCGTAGGAAACAGCTATCAAGGAACGAGAGCTTATGTTTAGCTAATTAGAGAGTACTTGAGCCAAGGCCAACCAAGTAAGTGGCCTTACTATAGGATACGCTAAAAATTGTATGAGTTATGATGATGTATGAACTGTGTTGTACGATGTCGTATGTTAGTATATGATGATGTATGAGTTGTATCGTATGATGTCATATAACAGTATATAATGATGTATGAGTTGTATCATATGATGTCATATATTAGTGTATGATGATGTATGAGTTATGATGATGTACGGGATATGATGATGTATGAGTTATGATGCTTTATGATGTGCGTAGTATATATATATTTCGATGAATGACGTACTTGATAATGCTTGATGCACTTTATGACAATATGATGAGCATGATAATTGTGTGACGTTTACCGTAATATGATGATATTTTCCATATTGAGCATGCTATATAATGATGAATGCCATGTTTCATCATGTCGTTAGATCGACATACGACACAACCTTAAGAGCATGAAAATGATATTAATATAAATATCCACGAGTATGTGTTACCTAGAGTAACAAAGAGAGGCAATGATATTTTCTAAGATAAATCTGCGGTCAGGTTACCGTTAAATAAAAATTAAGGAAAAAAACGTACCAAAGACACCATTTAGGACAAGGTACAATCACTATGAGTTCGTAGTGATGTCATTTGGCCTCACCAATGCTCCAACTGTGTTAATAATGTTAATGAACTGAGGGTTCAAGGACTGTCTTGACACTTTCGTGATCGTGCTCATTGATGACATCCTAGTGTACTCGAAAACAGACCAGGAACACTTCTGAAAAGTCCTAGCGGCCCTAAGAGAGAACAAGTTATACGCGATGTTCTCAAAGTGTGAATATTGGTTACGACAAGTCTTTTTCCTAGGACACGTGGTGAAAAAGGACGGAGTATCTGTAGATCCCACTAAGGTCGAAGCGGTCACAAAGTGGGAACGCCCAACTACGATAACATCCATACGGAGTTTCTTTGGACTTGCGAATACTATCGATGGTTTGTGCAAAACTCCACTAGGATAGCCTCGCCTTTGAAACAGTTAACGAGAAAAGGGGTTTCATTCATATGGAATGATGCTTCTGAGGCAAGCTTCCAGAACCAAAAAGAGAGATTGGTAACAGTCCTGGTACTCACAGTACCTGAAAGCTCTGAATGGTACGTAATCTATAGTGATGCATCCATGAAGGGACTAGGATGTGTGTTAATGCAACATGTAAGGTTGTTGCATACCGTCCCGTCAACTAAAAGAATACAAAAAAAGTTACCCTACCCACGACCTAGAGTTGGCCGTTGTAGTGTTCGCACTAAAAATTTGGCGACACTTCTTGTATGGAGAGAAAACTCAATGTTTTACCAACCACAAGAGTTTAAAATATTTCTTCACCTATTAAGAGTTAAATATGAGGCAGAGAAGGTGACTAGAATTGGTGGGACTACGATGTAGATATCCAGTACCACCCTGGAAAAACAAACGTGGTCACAGACGCTTAGAGTAGAAAGACGGCCTACTCTTCGGCCTTCATTACAAGGAAAGTAAGGGTACAAATAGAATTTGAGCAAGCCAGCACAGCTGTAGCGAGCGAGGGAATCATAGCACAGCTGGCCAGACTCATAGTGCAACCTACTCTTAAGCAGAGAATTATTACCTCCCAACGAGAGGATCCTAACGTACAGAAAGTCCTAGGCTAGCTAGACGAAAGTCCAGTGGACGAATTCTCAAAGTCCTTAGATGAAGTACTATTGTATTAGGGACGCCTATGTATCCTAGCAATAGAGGAGTTAAGGAAAGAGATACTGACGGAAGCTCACACCTTGCCATTTTCCATGCACCCAGGAGGTACTAAGATGTACCAAGATTTAAAACAACATTTCTTGTGGAAGAGCATGAAGAGGGACGTGACCAAGTTTGTGAGCAAATGCTTAGTTTTTCAACAAGTGAAAGCTCTTAGACGAAAGACAGTGGGGATGTTACAACCCTTAAGTATACCGAAATTGAAGTGGGAAAACATAGCAATGGACTTCATAGTAGGATTACCCGAAACCCTTAAAGGCTATACAACGATCTGGGTAATTGTCGAAAGGTTGACCAAGTGGGCACACTTCTTACCTGAAAAAGGCACATATATAGTTGATAATTAGGCACAACTGTATGTGAAGAAATAGTAAGACTTCATGGAGTTCTAGTGCCTATAGTGTCGAATCGAGATCCACGTTTTACGTCAGCGTTTTGGAGCAGACTTCAAAAAGCATTGGGTACTCGGCTCGACTTTGGCACCTCCTTCCACCCCCAAACAGATGGAAAAACTGAGCACCAAATCTTAGGGGACATTCTACGTTCTTGCGTATTAGACTTTAAGGGAAGTTGCGCTTTCAAGCCACTATTTGAATGTCACCGTTCGAGACCCTTGATGGGAAATGGTGCAGGTCTCCGCAATGTTGGGATGAGGTAGGTGAGAGAAAGCTAGTAGGACCCAAGCTAGACCTAGTCGCCAATGCGACTATCCAAAAAATTTGATCGAGAATGTGTACCGCTCAAAGTAGACAAAAAAAAAAAAGTTATGCCGATGTAAGACGTAGAGACTTAGAGTTTGAGGTAGAGGACCAAGTATTCCTAAAGGTAGCACCCATGAGAGGCTTCTTGAGGTTCAGACGTAAGGGGAAGTAAGTCCTAGATGCATTGGACCTGTCAAAATTGTCGAGTGAATTGGTATTTCGTGTATAAGTTAGCCCTACCTCCCTACCTCTCAGAAGTACACGAGGTAATTCACGTGTAGTTGTAGAGTAAATACATGACGGGCCCTATACACATAATAGACTACGAGCCCCTCCCACTCAATGAAAATTTGAGTTACGAGGAAAACCAATAGAATTTTAACCCAAGAAGTGAATGTGCTACCAAACCAGAGACATTACGTTCATTTTGGTGTTGTGTCAGAGCAACCATATAAAGGGGGACACAGTGGGTGGAGGAGGATGAAATAAGAGAATAATACCCCGAGTTAGTACAAGAGTTTGAAAATTTCGAGGACGAAAGTTCTTTTTAGGGGTAAATAATGTAACGAATCTAAAATATAAAAAAAAAAAAAACTTAGTCGCTGGTAATTCCGTGACCCGTACGAAATTGTGTTCCCCGACCCCTCACAACGCCTCCTTCAACCTTCAACCATCACCACGTGAACGTCAACAACCTCCCCAATGTTGAAATTGAAATTGGTCTGATACCAATTTGTTGAAATTGAAATCGCTCTAATACCAATTTGTAGAAAAATAAAGCCGCTCCGATACCAACTTGAGAAAAAATGCTCGCTTTGAATTTAACTCATTTAGATAACTCTCACGAAACTTTAAAAGGGGTATCAAAAGGGGAGAGAGAGAAGCAGACAAAGAAGTTCTCGAAATGTTATTACACAATAACTCAGACAATAAATTGCTTTCTGCTTTTTTCTCTATCTTGTTCTTTTATTCTCTACACATTTTACACTTTACATAAGACCCCTTTTATAGTTTTTCTAAGGCTAAGTTAGCAGTATGTTCCTCACTTTTCTGTCTCCCATAACCCTTTTCCCTCTCAAATTTAGTGTCATCACTCTTCTCTCTCCCATAAGCCTTTCCCCTCTCAAATTTCAAATTTCGTAATGGTATTTTTCACAAAATAACAAACAAAAAATCATAATTTTTTCTTCTTCTCTCTCCTGCATTTAAGTTTATTTTTCAACACCTAAACCACTTAGAACAACTACAACCAAAGAAGAGACGAAAAAAATTCGAGAGAAGGAGAAAACTGAAGAAAAGCTCCAGCAGGAAAACTCATGATGTCGAAACCCTCAGCCCCGCATTTTAACCAAACAGATCAACCATGATAGACCTCTCCGACCTTAGTATATTCCCCAAAGAGGATTCACAATGTGTATCGTCGTCCTCGAAGATGGAATTCGAAAAATCAAACTTTTGGAAGAATTTCTTATCTACCTCCACAAGCGTCCAACAACCACGAAACTTTTTGAGAGAGAGAAGATGAAGATGATGAAAGAGAGATGAAGAAGGTGGCACGAAACCGTCACAACAAGGAGAGAGAAAAGGACACTGGAGAATCGCTCTGAGTTGGGTAAGGAAGACGAATCTAATGGATTCGGGTCAAACGCGAATCGAATACCCGAGACCTAAACCCATTGTAGCCTAATAATTTTGCCTGTGACCTGTCGCCAGCCTACTTGTAGAACCCGAAGCCCAAATCCCTCCTCGGACCAGTAGCCAACTATCAATCCAGCCCGCAACCCGCGACCCGTGCCTGCCTCTACAAACTTGAGGCCCAAGTTCCCTCGACCCAACCAAACTAGCCCGCAGCCTAACTCACTCGCGGCCCAGTCTATAAACAGAAACCCAGTCAGCAGCCCAGTCCGTAAACAGAAACACAATTAGCAGCCTAACCGTAAATGCGACCGTGAACCAACCCAAACCGAACCTCGACCCAGACGCCTGCATCGACGTGAAAAATGACTATATTTATAGCCAGTACAATGCTTAACAAAAGAGAAAAACAAAATCCTAACGGAAAGCAGAATATCAGAATATCATGCCAAAACGATGCGGCAGAAGACCATATTAGTGACCTCATGTTTAGGATTACTAAAACATAAAAATAGCAACTAACACTTTTACAACAAACTCACTCGAAGTTCGCTTGTACTTTTAACTCTCTAGTGATGAGGACCGACGAGTGTGCCGTTTTATGATTTAGGGCATCTTCGACTATGTTTGCCTTTTCAGGGTGGTACTGGATATTTATATCGTAGTCCTTTACTTATTCCAACTACCTTCGTTGTCTCACGTTCAATTCTTTTTGGGTGTAAGAAGTATTTCAGGCTATTGTGGTCGGTGTAAATTTGGGTCTCTTCTCCATACAGGTAGTGTCACCATATCTATATTGCGAATACTACTGCGGCCGATTCTAGGTTGTACGTATCCCTCTGAGCTTTCTAGAACCATGAGCATTGGAGCTGACACTAGTCTTTATTTTAGGTCTTGGCACTAGCCTCACGTGCATCATTGCATATAAAAGGTATGCCCTTCCTTGTAAAATGTGTAAGAGGCGAGGCTATTCTAGCGAAGTCTTGGACAAATCTTCGATAGTAGCTTGCTAACCCTAGGAAGCTTCATACCTCTGTAACTGTAGTTGGGTGTTCCCATTTAGTGATGACTTCTATCGTAGTGGATGAAAGAAAAAAAGTAACAGAATGGGAGAAGAAGCGAAGACACAAATTAATTTTCTTCTTTTTGTGGTGTGTTTAGAACTTGCACCATTTTCCTTATATAATAAAAATTTTACCCATTTCTACTATAAATGAGCAAGCACTTCACCATTCCATCCACTACTCCCAATATCTCCAGCCTTTTTTCATGGAGAAATAAGCAACAGAAATAAAATAAATACTAACCACTATTTTTGTTTTTGTTTTTTTTTTTAACCAAAAAAAACTTATAAAGCAAAAAAAAAAAAAAAAAAAAAAAAAAAAAAAGTTTGTAACCAACAACCACTCCTCTAAACTTGTTTAACTATGTTGAAACGACTTTCTTCAAGCCAATCTTCTCTCTTTTCTCCAGGAATCGTTGTCTTGCTAACGGCTTTGTCAGAATATTTGCCAACTGTTCATCTGTGTTCACATATTCCAGTTCAATAGCTTCAGTTTGTACACATTGGCGAATAAAGTGAAACCTGGTATCAATGTGCTTACTTCGATCATGGTAAACAGAATTTTTCGCCAACGCTATAGCTGACTTGTTGTCAACATTAAGCTTGGGTTTTACTTGCAATTGACTGATGTTACTCAAAATCCTGCCCAACCATACTCCTTGACATGTTCCAGCAGTTGCGGCTATATACTCAGCCTCGCATGATGACAAAGCCACCACCTTCTGCCTATGTAATACCCGGATTTACTCCCAAATAGTACAACACTCCAGTTGTACTCTTCCTATCATCAATATCCCCAGCCATATCACTGTCGCTAAATCCTACCAGCTCTACATTCGATAGCTTCTTATAAACACAGCCAAAACTTAGAGTACCTTTCACATACCTCAATATTTGTTTTACTGTTGTGAGATGTGAAGTTGTTGGTGCCTCCATGTATCTACTCATCACACAAACTGAGTAGGCTATGTCGGGTCGGGTATTAACCAGATAGCGTAAGCTTCCAATAACACTTTTGTAAAGTGTTTTATCAACCGCAGGTTCTCCATTCCCATTTTTGCTCATCTTCATTCTTGGTTCCATGGGAATCAAACAAGGATTGCACTCCCCCATTCCTAGCTTCTCTAGGATTTTTCTTGCATATATGGCCTGACATAAAGTGATTGATTCACTACTTTGTCGTATCTCAATACCCAAGTAATAGTTCAAAAGTCCAAGATCGCTCATCTCAAATTTCTGGTGCATCTCTTCCTTGAACTGAGCTATAACTTGTTTGTTTGAGCCGACTATGATTAAGTCATCCACATATGTGCCGATTATCATTGCTTCAACTCCATTAATATTCTTGTAGAGAGCATATTCCTGTGGACATCTAACAAAACCAAGTGACTGCAAACATTGATCAAGTTTAAAATTTCAGGCCCTCGGAGCCTGTTTTAATCCATACAAGGCTTTACGTAGTTTTAACACCATGTTTGGATTTTCCTTGTCAACGAACCCTTCTGGTTGAGCAACATACACCTCCTCTTCGAACTCGCCATTCAGAAAAGCTGTCTTTACATCCATATGATGTACTTCCCAGTTCTTAAAGGCTGCATAGGCAAGAATTAATCTCACTGTTTCTAACCTGGCCACGAGTGCGAATACTTCACTGTAATCTACACCAAACTGCTGTCCATATCTCTTTCCCACGAGTCTCTCCTTATGTTTCATGATTTCTTCATCTGGATTTTTCTTTAATTTGAAAATCCATTTGATGCCGATTTCTTTATGATTCTTCGGAAAATCTGTGAGTTCCCTCGTTCTGTTCTTTTCAGTGGAGAGAATTTGAGACATCATGGCATTCCTCTAGTTTTTATTCTTAGCAGCTTTCTTATATGAAGTTGGTTCCTCTATAGAAAGAAAACAAAGGTCCATTGCTTCCTCCTCTGCTTCGTTCAGTTCTCTATAAATATCTTCTAGAGACCTAAATTTTTTCGGCGTCGATGAGCTTGACAATGATGCATTTGAGGTATTGTCTGGCGTTGATAAATTTGAGGATGAATTTTTCCTTTGTCTTTCATCTTGATCAACTTCGATATGTTCAATATTCCTTTCCTATGTTCTACTCTATTTTTCTGAAATTTGAACGATGAAAGTTCCTCTTTATTCATCATCACCGTTTGTGATTTCTTCCCAACACCACTTTTTCTCCTCTTCGAACACCACATTCCTACTCACCATAATTCTATTCTTTTGTGGATCCAATAGTCTGTAAGCTTTGGTTCCATCTTCATATCCCAACATAATTGTCTTCGCACTCCTATCAGCAAGTTTAGGAAGGTGTGAATATGTATTCTTGGCATGAGCAAGACACCCGAAGATTTTAAAGCGATGAACCTGTGGTATCTTGTCAAACCAAGCTTGATACGGTGTACCATCTGCAACTCCTTTTGTTGGTGATCTGTTCAGAATATACACGGCAGTTTTGATAGCTTCTCCCCAAAATTTTGCAGGCATCTCTTTGCTCTTTAAGATACATCTGGCCATCTCTACCACCGTTCGATTACGCCTTTATACTACGCCATTTTTCTATGGTGAAAATGGTGCAGTAAGAAGTCTTTTCATGCTTTCATTCTCGCAATAGTCTTTAAAAGCAGTAGATACGAACTCTCCTCCACGGTTCGTTCTAAAGCTCTTAATCTTCTTGCCTTTCTCTACCTCCACAATGATCTTGAACTTTTTAAATACCACCACTGTTAAATTCTTATTTTTCAACATAAACACCCTCATAAATCGTGAAAAATCATCCACTAGTAACATAAAATATTTGTTACCTCCATAAGTCATTGGCGAAATAGATCCACATAGATCTCCATGGACAAGATCCAATGACTCCTTCGCATGATATGTTGTTGTTCAGGGAAAAGGAGTCCTATGCTGCTTTCCAATTAAACACCCATCACAAAATTGATTGACCTGGGTGATTTTCGGCAACCCTTCAACCATTCTTTTGTCATTTATTTCTTTAAAGAGTGAAAATTCAGGTGTCCATACCTCGCGTGCCAGAGCCAACAACTGTTACTGATATTTGTCATTAAACACACCTGATCCGCAAGCTTCAGCTTTGCTACATACAATCTGTTGGATTGTCGGGTCACCATAATAATCAGGCTCCTAGCCCTGTCATATATCTTCATCACATTGTCCTCTATAACAATTTTATTTCCACTCTCATCCAGGTACCCAAACTTATAATATTGCTTTTCAGTTTAGGTATGTAATAGACTTGCGATAAGATCAAGTGCTCATCGGTTTTGCATTTGAAGAGCACTATTCCTCAACCACAAATGTCTATTACAGAGTTATCACCGAAGCGTACCTTTCCAACAACAGATGTGTCGAGCTCATGAAACACCCTTCTTTCTCCTGACATGTGGTTGCTTGCTCTAGTATCTAGGAACCAGGAATTTTCAGCTCCAATATTGGCTGATGGCGGCACTATAGTTTCATTCAACATCACAAAATCAGGGTCTTTGTCATGTGTGGTTTTAATTTCACACGCCTCTATCATCAGTAATGAAGACTCCTCATCATTTTGCATCTCTATCAAGTTGAGTTGTTCGTCTTTTGTGGAACACTCTGATGCGAAGTATCCCATTTGCTGACACCTGTAACGTTTAATTTTACTTTTGTCAAATTTCTTCTTTTGAGTTTGCGACTCTCCTTCATCTTCTCGATGCCAGTCACTTCTCCCACGACCTCTCCATCTTCCATGACCCCGTCCCCTGCCTCCTTTGGAACTACCTTGATCCTTCCATTCTTTCTTTGAGGATTTTGCATTCTCTCGTTCCTTCCATTCTGCATGAGTGAGGAGAACGGTTTCATCCTTTTCTCCAAACCCTTGCAACCTTTCTTCATGTACCTTGAGTGATCCAATAATCTCATCAACGGATTTCGTTTTGAGATCACTGAACTCCTCAATCGTTGAAGTGATTTGAAGAAACATTGCAGAGGCGGATCGTAGAAGTTTCTTAACTACTTGGATATCATCCACAGTATTGCCGAGGCCTCTCAATTTGTTGACAATAATGGTGAGTTTTCCTGAATACTCATCAATATTTTTTTAATCACCCATCCTCAACGCTTCAAACTCTCGCCAAAGAGTCTGCATTCTAACTTCTTTCACTCTTTCCGCACCTAGATTCATATTTTTCAACATGATCTAGGCTTCCTTGGTAGTTTTCTTGGCACCCAACTGTAGCAACGTATCTTCTCCAATACTTTGATAAATAGCTGCTAAAGCCATCTTATCTTTGCGGTTATCTACTGTTTCAGGTGACTCAATTGCCTCCCAAACACCTTGTGCCCTCATAAATACCTTCATCTTAATTGCTCAAGCTGCATAATTGCATTTTGTCAACATCGGGTATTTGAGTGTGACAGATCCCTCCTTTTCTTGAATTCGTACACTCACTTCATATGCATCACCTTCTATCGCACCGGTGTTTTGGCTCCTGTCACTGGATTCCTGTCTCATTTTTTGATCTCTCTCCCTTCTTGACCGCTCAATCTCTTGGTGAGATAGGATTGAAAATAGGCCTTGATCTTGGCCTTGATCTTGTAGCTCTGATACCAATTGAAAAAAAAAAAGTAACAGAAGGGGAGAAGAAGCGAAGACACACAAATTAATTTTCTTCTATTTGTGGTGTCTTTAGAACTTGCACCATTTTCCTTATATAATAAAATTTTTACCCATTTCTACTGCAAATCAGCAAGCACTCCACCATTCCTTCCACTCCTATTATTCCACTCCCTAAAAACTAGTTCCTTCCACTACTTCCAATATCTCCAGTCTTTTTTCATGGAGAAATAAGCAACAGAAATAAAATAAATACTAACCACTATTTTTTTTTTTAAACCAAAAAAAACTTGTAAAGTAAAATAAAAAAACATTTTATAACCAACAGTGGATTCCACTTAAATCCAATCTTTAGACACTACGTGTTCTAAGAATGAGACTTTTTATAGCCAAAATTCACATTTGAAAAACTTGGCGTACAACTTGTTCTACCTTAAGATAGTTAAGACTTTTCGGAGGTGTTCTTAGTGTTCTTGATCCATTTTCAAGTATATTAGAATGTTGTCTATGAACACGATAACAAACATGTTTAGACATTCCTTGAATACATGGTTTATTAATTTCATGAACATGGTTGGGGTATTGGTGAGACCAAATTACATCACTACAAACTTGTAGTGGCCATATCTTGTTCATAGACTGTTTTCGATACATCTCC
>NW_028258117.1:0-2500 GCF_057944985.1 Cucurbita pepo subsp. pepo | reverse complement strand
TACGATTTTTCTGAGCCATCATACGGTCAAATATCTCAAGTTTTAGATTGTTTTTTTCCATGAACTCGATTGATTCATGAATGGGACATTGTAATGGATCTAGAAATCAAGTTTCATAATTTTTCAACCAACCAATTTTTTTTAATGAATTTTTAAATATTAAATAATAAGAAATTAGAAAAAATAGCTAGAGCCGTCAAAAAAATCTGAAATTTTGTGGGAATCATTCTTTCATGTTGCTTAGCTCCCAGAAAAAAAATTACAAAAAAACAACAACTCCACATGTAATTTCACAATTAATGGGTGATGGATGGGGCGTGGGCGGGGCAGGGCGGGGCGCGCGCGCGCGAGAGAAGGCGGGCGGGGCGGGGCTGGGCGGGGCGCGCGCGCGAGAGAAGGCGGGCGGGGCGGGGATGGGCGGGGCGCGCGCGCGGGAGCACGCGGGCGGGGCTGGGCGGGGCGCGCGCGCGGGAGCACGCGGGCGGGGCTGGGCGGGGCGCGCGCGCGGGAGCACGCGGGCGGGGCTGGGCGGGGCGCGCGCGCGGGAGCATGCGGGCGGGGCTGGGCGAGGCGCGCGCGCGCGGGACAACGTGGACGGGGCGGGGCTGGGCGCGCGCAGGCGGGAGCACGCGGGCGAGGCGGGGCGGGGGGCGCGCGCACGCGGGAACACGCAGGTGGGGCAGGGCGGGCGAGCACGCAGGACCATTCCGACACCACCTCACCGTGGGCATTCCGCCACCATCAATCGGCCTCGACCTCCGACCACCACCCCCGTGCCCCAAGCATATGCCCATGTGCGGCACATAGTGCTTGGGGCGTGGGGGTGGCGGAAGATATAGGGGTACCCCCGTGCCCAGCCCATGCAGACTAGTCACCCCCCTATATAGTACATTTTGAGGCATTTTTGGTCTGCCAGGCCTAGATACGATTTTTCCGAACGGTCATACAGTCAAATATCTCAAGTTTTATATTGTTTTTTTTCCGTGAGCTGGATTGATTCATTAATGGGACATTCTAAAGAGTTTAAAAATCAAGTTTCATAATTTTTCAACCAACCAATTTTTTTTAATGAATTTTTAAATATTAAATAATAAGAAATTAGAAAAAATAGTTATAGTTGTCGAAAAAATCTGAAATTTTGCGGGCATAATTCTTTCAAGTTGCTTAGCTCCCAGAAAAAAAAAATAATAATAAAACAACCACTACACACGTATTTTGACAATTAAATGGGTGATGGGTGTAAAAACAAGGTCATGGTGGGCGTCTTGGTCTAATGTACCTACTCTTGTATCAAAACTCTTCATTTCATTGTTTTAGATAACCAAAAGAAAAAAATAATTCATCACTCTTTTCTTAGTTCATTTCATTGATGATGTTTTTATAGTCCAAGGCTTATACATGTTCTTACTTTCCACGGATGTTAGGTGTGATGAATTGTTGTTGGGTGTGATGATTTTTTATGGAGGTAACATCCAACACTTTTGATATGATTGTAGGTATGTTTGCGTTGGAGGGTGTTGGTGGACATTATGAGTGTGTAAGGGTGCATGAGGTGTTGGTAGGGCATGTATCGCACATAGCATAGGATGGGGCTTGGCGTGTGCTGCGCGAGGGGGGTGGGGGCGCGGGTGCGGGGGTGTGCGCGACGTGGGCGTGCGGGGGGCACGGTCGGGGGCGTGCGCGACGTGGGCGTGCGGGGGGAGCGCGCGCGAGCGGGGTGTGCGGGGGCGCGGTCGGGGGCGTGCGCGCGGTGGGCGTTCGGGGGAGACGGGCGCGGTCGAGCGCGCGCGCGGGAGGTGTGCGGGAGCGCGGTCGGGGGCGAGCACACGCGGTTGGTGTGCGGGGGGCGCGCGCGCGGGGGGAGCGCGCGCACGGGTGGTGTGCGGGGGGAGGTGGGGGGGCGTGTGCGGGGGGAGGGCGCGGGAGGTGTGCTGGTTAACCTCCAAGGGTTTTGGGTGTCTTGATTTTTCATAGAGGTTAACCTCTCAGGGTTTTGTGGCTAGCACGCGTGCCCCTTTGTTGTGGGCATGTAGGCAAGAGTGAACATGGACTTGTACTTGTGCTTGCGTTGGGTTGGTGTTGGGGGGCATGATGTGCGCGCAAGGGTGAGAGGGGCGTTGGTGCGGCGCGGGGCTTGGCGCGCATGCACTCAAGGTCATGTAGGGCGAACGTGCACGACGACAAGCAGGGCTCCCGGGCCTGATTGGCGAGCAGGACCAGCATTGGCGCACGCACGAGGGCCAACATTGGCGCCCATGATCATGCCTTGGCCATAGGCCTTCGCATGCACACGAGCGCTCAGGCCATGCTCCCCCCCCCCCCCCCCATGCACCATTCTCATTACCACCCGAACCCACACCAACCCAACTCACGCATGCATTTTAGATGGCCTTGCATTGGAGAATGTCCAACCAACAACACTTAAACATGTAAAATCGTTACTTTGCGTATAACCTCCATGACACTTAAAATAAATAAATTGGTTTATTGTGTGGGGAGA
>NW_028258116.1:10000-12500 GCF_057944985.1 Cucurbita pepo subsp. pepo | reverse complement strand
TGTCGCACACCTAAAGGCACTTGACACCGCCCCACCGTGCATGTTCTGCCAACACGCCACCTTCAAAACATAGGGCTGGCCCAAGGATGGGCCAGAGGCATCACCACAACGTCACACACTCAACGAGGTTCATCCCGGACACCCGAAGGCACCCAGTTCCACCCCACCTTGCATGTTTCATCATCGTACCAGCCATCAACCATCCTCAAACCAGCCCAAGTTGGAAGGAAACATTCCGTTCTCAACAGGTCTCATGTCGCACGCCCAAAGGCATTTGACACCGCCCCACCGTGCATGTTCTGCTACCACGCAGCCTTCAAAACATAGGGCTGGCCCAAGAAAGGGAGGCATACACCACAACAACGTCCCACACTCAACGAGGTTCATGCCGCACGCCCGAAGGCACCCGGCTCCACCCCACCTTGCATGTTTCATCGTCATACTAGCAACCATCCACAGTTCCTCACACCAGAGATTCCCAATTAGAAGGCAACATCGCAACATTCCGTGCTCAATGAGGCTCGTGTCGCACGCCCAGAGGCACCCGATTCCAACCAGCCGAACATGTTCTGGCACCACCGGCCTTCAAAACATAGGGCTGGCCCAAGGCTGGCAGGCATCACCACAACGTCACACACTCAACGAGGTTCATGTCGCACGCCCGAAGGCACCCGGCTCCACCCCACATTGCATGTTTCATCATCGTGCCAACCATCAACCATCCTCAAGCCAGCCCAAGTTAGAAGGCAACATCGCAACATTTCATTCTCAACAAGGCTCATGTCGCACGCCCAAAGGCACCCGACACTGCCTCACCGTGCAAGTTTCGCCACCGCATCGCCGCCGTCAACCGCCCTCATCCGCCGACCACCACCCCCACGCCCCAAGCATATGCCCATGTGCGGCGCATAGTGCTTGGGGCGTGGGGGTGGCGGAAGATATAGGGGTACCCCCGTGCCCAGCCCATGCAGACTAGTCACCCCCCTATATAGTACATTTTGAGGCATTTTTGGTCTGCCAGGCCTAGATACGATTTTTCTGAGCCATCATACGGTCAAATATCTCAAGTTTTAGATTGTTTTTTTCCATGAACTCGATTGATTCATGAATGGGACATTGTAATGGATCTAGAAATCAAGTTTCATAATTTTTCAACCAACCAATTTTTTTTAATGAATTTTTAAATATTAAATAATAAGAAATTAGAAAAAATAGCTAGAGCCGTCAAAAAAATCTGAAATTTTGTGGGAATCATTCTTTCATGTTGCTTAGCTCCCAGAAAAAAAATTACAAAAAAACAACAACTCCACATGTAATTTCACAATTAATGGGTGATGGATGGGGCGTGGGCGGGGCAGGGCGGGGCGCGCGCGCGCGAGAGAAGGCGGGCGGGGCGGGGCTGGGCGGGGCGCGCGCGCGAGAGAAGGCGGGCGGGGCGGGGATGGGCGGGGCGCGCGCGCGGGAGCACGCGGGCGGGGCTGGGCGGGGCGCGCGCGCGGGAGCACGCGGGCGGGGCTGGGCGGGGCGCGCGCGCGGGAGCACGCGGGCGGGGCTGGGCGGGGCGCGCGCGCGGGAGCACGCGGGCGGGGCTGGGCGGGGCGCGCGCGCGGGAGCATGCGGGCGGGGCTGGGCGAGGCGCGCGCGCGCGGGACAACGTGGACGGGGCGGGGCTGGGCGCGCGCAGGCGGGAGCACGCGGGCGAGGCGGGGCGGGGGGCGCGCGCACGCGGGAACACGCAGGTGGGGCAGGGCGGGCGAGCACGCAGGACCATTCCGACACCACCTCACCGTGGGCATTCCGCCACCATCAATCGGCCTCGACCTCCGACCACCACCCCCGTGCCCCAAGCATATGCCCATGTGCGGCACATAGTGCTTGGGGCGTGGGGGTGGCGGAAGATATAGGGGTACCCCCGTGCCCAGCCCATGCAGACTAGTCACCCCCCTATATAGTACATTTTGAGGCATTTTTGGTCTGCCAGGCCTAGATACGATTTTTCCGAACGGTCATACAGTCAAATATCTCAAGTTTTATATTGTTTTTTTTCCGTGAGCTGGATTGATTCATTAATGGGACATTCTAAAGAGTTTAAAAATCAAGTTTCATAATTTTTCAACCAACCAATTTTTTTTAATGAATTTTTAAATATTAAATAATAAGAAATTAGAAAAAATAGTTATAGTTGTCGAAAAAATCTGAAATTTTGCGGGCATAATTCTTTCAAGTTGCTTAGCTCCCAGAAAAAAAAATAATAATAAAACAACCACTACACACGTATTTTGACAATTAAATGGGTGATGGGTGTAAAAACAAGGTCATGGTGGGCGTCTTGGTCTAATGTACCTACTCTTGTATCAAAACTCTTCATTTCATTGTTTTAGATAACCAAAAGAAAAAAATAATTCATCACTCTTTTCTTAGTTCATTTCATTGATGATGTTTTTATAGTCCAAGGCTTATACATGTTCTTACTTTCCACGGATGTTAGGTGTGATGAATT
>NW_028258116.1:0-2500 GCF_057944985.1 Cucurbita pepo subsp. pepo | reverse complement strand
TGTCGCACACCTAAAGGCACTTGACACCGCCCCACCGTGCATGTTCTGCCAACACGCCACCTTCAAAACATAGGGCTGGCCCAAGGATGGGCCAGAGGCATCACCACAACGTCACACACTCAACGAGGTTCATCCCGGACACCCGAAGGCACCCAGTTCCACCCCACCTTGCATGTTTCATCATCGTACCAGCCATCAACCATCCTCAAACCAGCCCAAGTTGGAAGGAAACATTCCGTTCTCAACAGGTCTCATGTCGCACGCCCAAAGGCATTTGACACCGCCCCACCGTGCATGTTCTGCTACCACGCAGCCTTCAAAACATAGGGCTGGCCCAAGAAAGGGAGGCATACACCACAACAACGTCCCACACTCAACGAGGTTCATGCCGCACGCCCGAAGGCACCCGGCTCCACCCCACCTTGCATGTTTCATCGTCATACTAGCAACCATCCACAGTTCCTCACACCAGAGATTCCCAATTAGAAGGCAACATCGCAACATTCCGTGCTCAATGAGGCTCGTGTCGCACGCCCAGAGGCACCCGATTCCAACCAGCCGAACATGTTCTGGCACCACCGGCCTTCAAAACATAGGGCTGGCCCAAGGCTGGCAGGCATCACCACAACGTCACACACTCAACGAGGTTCATGTCGCACGCCCGAAGGCACCCGGCTCCACCCCACATTGCATGTTTCATCATCGTGCCAACCATCAACCATCCTCAAGCCAGCCCAAGTTAGAAGGCAACATCGCAACATTTCATTCTCAACAAGGCTCATGTCGCACGCCCAAAGGCACCCGACACTGCCTCACCGTGCAAGTTTCGCCACCGCATCGCCGCCGTCAACCGCCCTCATCCGCCGACCACCACCCCCACGCCCCAAGCATATGCCCATGTGCGGCGCATAGTGCTTGGGGCGTGGGGGTGGCGGAAGATATAGGGGTACCCCCGTGCCCAGCCCATGCAGACTAGTCACCCCCCTATATAGTACATTTTGAGGCATTTTTGGTCTGCCAGGCCTAGATACGATTTTTCTGAGCCATCATACGGTCAAATATCTCAAGTTTTAGATTGTTTTTTTCCATGAACTCGATTGATTCATGAATGGGACATTGTAATGGATCTAGAAATCAAGTTTCATAATTTTTCAACCAACCAATTTTTTTAATGAATTTTAAATATTAAATAATAAGAAATTAGAAAAAATAGCTAGAGCCGTCAAAAAAAATCTGAAATTTTGTGGGAATCATTCTTTTCATGTTGCTTAGCTCCCAGAAAAAAATTACAAAAAAACAACAACTCCACATGTAATTTCACAATTAATGGGTGATGGATGGGGCGTGGGCGGGGCAGGGCGGGGCGCGCGCGCGCGAGAGAAGGCGGGCGGGGCGGGGCTGGGCGGGGCGCGCGCGCGAGAGAAGGCGGGCGGGGCGGGGATGGGCGGGGCGCGCGCGCGGGAGCACGCGGGCGGGGCTGGGCGGGGCGCGCGCGCGGGAGCACGCGGGCGGGGCTGGGCGGGGCGCGCGCGCGGGAGCACGCGGGCGGGGCTGGGCGGGGCGCGCGCGCGGGAGCACGCGGGCGGGGCTGGGCGGGGCGCGCGCGCGGGAGCACGCGGGCGGGGCTGGGCGGGGCGCGCGCGCGGGAGCATGCGGGCGGGGCTGGGCGAGGCGCGCGCGCGCGGGACAACGTGGACGGGGCGGGGCTGGGCGCGCGCAGGCGGGAGCACGCGGGCGAGGCGGGGCGGGGGGCGCGCGCACGCGGGAACACGCAGGTGGGGCAGGGCGGGCGAGCACGCAGGACCATTCCGACACCACCTCACCGTGGGCATTCCGCCACCATCAATCGGCCTCGACCCGAACCACCACCCCGTGCCCCAAGCATATGCCCATGTGCGGCACATAGTGCTTGGGGCGTGGGGGTGGCGGAAGATATAGGGGTACCCCCGTGCCCAGCCCATGCAGACTAGTCACCCCCCTATATAGTACATTTTGAGGCATTTTTGGTCTGCCAGGCCTAGATACGATTTTTCCGAACGGTCATACAGTCAAATATCTCAAGTTTTATATTGTTTTTTTTCCGTGAGCTGGATTGATTCATTAATGGGACATTCTAAAGAGTTTAAAAATCAAGTTTCATAATTTTTCAACCAACCAATTTTTTTTAATGAATTTTTAAATATTAAATAATAAGAAATTAGAAAAAATAGTTATAGTTGTCGAAAAAATCTGAAATTTTGCGGGCATAATTCTTTCAAGTTGCTTAGCTCCCAGAAAAAAAAAATAATAATAAAACAACCACTACACACGTATTTTGACAATTAAATGGGTGATGGGTGTAAAAACAAGGTCATGGTGGCGTCTTGGTCTAATGTACCTACTCTTGTATCAAAACTCTTCATTTCATTGTTTTAGATAACCAAAAGAAAAAAATAATTCATCACTCTTTTCTTAGTTCATTTCATTGATGATGTTTTTATAGTCCAAGGCTTATACATGA
>NW_028258114.1:0-18185 GCF_057944985.1 Cucurbita pepo subsp. pepo | reverse complement strand
TAATAGAAGTTTTGTGGGGAATTATTAGATTAGTCTTGATGATTTAGAATAGAATTTCGAAGAAACGGAGTGCTTCAAATCGAACCCTAATTCGGAAACCCTAATTTTGGACGTTTGAAGTACGTGCTAAAAAAACTGAGTCATGGTCGACGTTTTACGAAACTTGTGGGGAATGATTAGATTAGGCTTGATGTTTAGAATAGAATTTCGAAGAAACTGAGTGCATAAAAGAGTAAAAGATTGCTTCAAATCGACCCCTAACTCGGAAACCCTTATTTGGGTCGTTTGAAGTACGTGCTAAAAAAATAGAGTCACAGTCGACGTTTTTTGAAACTTTTATGGGGAATGATTAGAACAGTAAAAGACTGCTTCAAATCGACCCTTAATTCAGAAACCCTAATCTGGGATGTTTGATGTTCGTGCTTCGAAAACTGAGTCATGGTCGACGTTTTTCGAAAATTTTGTGGGCAATGATTAGTCATGATGATTTAGAATAGAATTTCGAAGAAATGGAGTGCTTCAAATCGAACCCTAATTCGGAAACCCTAATCTGGGACGTTTGATGTCCATGCTAAAAAAACCGAGTCGCGGTCGAAGTTGATAAAAGTTTTGTGGGGAATGATAAGATTAGTCTTGATGATTTAGAATAGAATTTCAAAGAAACGGAGTGCTTCAAATCGAACCTTAATTCGGAAACCCTAATTTGGGACGTTTGAAGTACGTGCTAAAAAAACCGAGTCATGGTCGACGTTTTTCGAAACTGTTGTGGGGATTAATCAGATTAGGCTTGATGTTTAGAATTGAATTTCGAAGAAACTGAGAGCATAAAAGAGTAAAAGATTGCTTGAAATCGACCTCTAATTCGGAGACCTTTATCTGGGACGTTTGAACTACGTGCTAAAAAAACCGAGTCATGATCGACGTTTTTCGAAACTTTTGTGGGAAATTATAAGATAAGGCTTGATGATTTAGAATAAAATGTCGAATAAACGTTGTGCATAAAACAGTAAAAGATTGCTTCAAATCGAAACCTAACTCGGAAACCCTTATTTGGGTCGTTTGAAGTGCGTGCTAAAAAAATAGAGTCACGGTCGACGTTTTTCGAAACTTTTGTGGGGAATGATTAGTCTTGATGATTTAGAATAGAATTTCGAAGAAACGGAGTGCTTCAAATCGAACCCGAATTCGGAAACCCTAATCTGGGACGTTTGATGTCCAAGCTAAAAAAACCGAGTCTCGGTCGACAATTAATAGAAGTTTTGTGGGGAATTATTAGATTAGTCTTGATGATTTAGAATAGAATTTCGAAGAAACGGAGTGCTTCAAATCGAACCCTAATTCGGAAACCCTAATTTTGGACGTTTGAAGTACGTGCTAAAAAAACTGAGTCATGGTCGACGTTTTACGAAACTTGTGGGGAATGATTAGATTAGGCTTGATGTTTAGAATAGAATTTCGAAGAAACTGAGTGCATAAAAGAGTAAAAGATTGCTTCAAATCGACCCCTAACTCGGAAACCCTTATTTGGGTCGTTTGAAGTACGTGCTAAAAAAATAGAGTCACAGTCGACGTTTTTTGAAACTTTTATGGGGAATGATTAGAACAGTAAAAGACTGCTTCAAATCGACCCTTAATTCAGAAACCCTAATCTGGGATGTTTGATGTTCGTGCTTCGAAAACTGAGTCATGGTCGACGTTTTTCGAAAATTTTGTGGGCAATGATTAGTCATGATGATTTAGAATAGAATTTCGAAGAAATGGAGTGCTTCAAATCGAACCCTAATTCGGAAACCCTAATCTGGGACGTTTGATGTCCATGCTAAAAAAACCGAGTCGCGGTCGAAGTTGATAAAAGTTTTGTGGGGAATGATAAGATTAGTCTTGATGATTTAGAATAGAATTTCAAAGAAACGGAGTGCTTCAAATCGAACCTTAATTCGGAAACCCTAATTTGGGACGTTTGAAGTACGTGCTAAAAAAACCGAGTCATGGTCGACGTTTTTCGAAACTGTTGTGGGGATTAATCAGATTAGGCTTGATGTTTAGAATTGAATTTCGAAGAAACTGAGAGCATAAAAGAGTAAAAGATTGCTTGAAATCGACCTCTAATTCGGAGACCTTTATCTGGGACGTTTGAACTACGTGCTAAAAAAACCGAGTCATGATCGACGTTTTTCGAAACTTTTGTGGGAAATTATAAGATAAGGCTTGATGATTTAGAATAAAATGTCGAATAAACGTTGTGCATAAAACAGTAAAAGATTGCTTCAAATCGAAACCTAACTCGGAAACCCTTATTTGGGTCGTTTGAAGTGCGTGCTAAAAAAATAGAGTCACGGTCGACGTTTTTCGAAACTTTTGTGGGGAATGATTAGTCTTGATGATTTAGAATAGAATTTCGAAGAAACGGAGTGCTTCAAATCGAACCCGAATTCGGAAACCCTAATCTGGGACGTTTGATGTCCAAGCTAAAAAAACCGAGTCTCGGTCGACAATTAATAGAAGTTTTGTGGGGAATTATTAGATTAGTCTTGATGATTTAGAATAGAATTTCGAAGAAACGGAGTGCTTCAAATCGAACCCTAATTCGGAAACCCTAATTTTGGACGTTTGAAGTACGTGCTAAAAAAACTGAGTCATGGTCGACGTTTTACGAAACTTGTGGGGAATGATTAGATTAGGCTTGATGTTTAGAATAGAATTTCGAAGAAACTGAGTGCATAAAAGAGTAAAAGATTGCTTCAAATCGACCCCTAACTCGGAAACCCTTATTTGGGTCGTTTGAAGTACGTGCTAAAAAAATAGAGTCACAGTCGACGTTTTTTGAAACTTTTATGGGGAATGATTAGAACAGTAAAAGACTGCTTCAAATCGACCCTTAATTCAGAAACCCTAATCTGGGATGTTTGATGTTCGTGCTTCGAAAACTGAGTCATGGTCGACGTTTTTCGAAAATTTTGTGGGCAATGATTAGTCATGATGATTTAGAATAGAATTTCGAAGAAATGGAGTGCTTCAAATCGAACCCTAATTCGGAAACCCTAATCTGGGACGTTTGATGTCCATGCTAAAAAAACCGAGTCGCGGTCGAAGTTGATAAAAGTTTTGTGGGGAATGATAAGATTAGTCTTGATGATTTAGAATAGAATTTCAAAGAAACGGAGTGCTTCAAATCGAACCTTAATTCGGAAACCCTAATTTGGGACGTTTGAAGTACGTGCTAAAAAAACCGAGTCATGGTCGACGTTTTTCGAAACTGTTGTGGGGATTAATCAGATTAGGCTTGATGTTTAGAATTGAATTTCGAAGAAACTGAGAGCATAAAAGAGTAAAAGATTGCTTGAAATCGACCTCTAATTCGGAGACCTTTATCTGGGACGTTTGAACTACGTGCTAAAAAAACCGAGTCATGATCGACGTTTTTCGAAACTTTTGTGGGAAATTATAAGATAAGGCTTGATGATTTAGAATAAAATGTCGAATAAACGTTGTGCATAAAACAGTAAAAGATTGCTTCAAATCGAAACCTAACTCGGAAACCCTTATTTGGGTCGTTTGAAGTGCGTGCTAAAAAAATAGAGTCACGGTCGACGTTTTTCGAAACTTTTGTGGGGAATGATTAGTCTTGATGATTTAGAATAGAATTTCGAAGAAACGGAGTGCTTCAAATCGAACCCGAATTCGGAAACCCTAATCTGGGACGTTTGATGTCCAAGCTAAAAAAACCGAGTCTCGGTCGACAATTAATAGAAGTTTTGTGGGGAATTATTAGATTAGTCTTGATGATTTAGAATAGAATTTCGAAGAAACGGAGTGCTTCAAATCGAACCCTAATTCGGAAACCCTAATTTTGGACGTTTGAAGTACGTGCTAAAAAAACTGAGTCATGGTCGACGTTTTACGAAACTTGTGGGGAATGATTAGATTAGGCTTGATGTTTAGAATAGAATTTCGAAGAAACTGAGTGCATAAAAGAGTAAAAGATTGCTTCAAATCGACCCCTAACTCGGAAACCCTTATTTGGGTCGTTTGAAGTACGTGCTAAAAAAATAGAGTCACAGTCGACGTTTTTTGAAACTTTTATGGGGAATGATTAGAACAGTAAAAGACTGCTTCAAATCGACCCTTAATTCAGAAACCCTAATCTGGGATGTTTGATGTTCGTGCTTCGAAAACTGAGTCATGGTCGACGTTTTTCGAAAATTTTGTGGGCAATGATTAGTCATGATGATTTAGAATAGAATTTCGAAGAAATGGAGTGCTTCAAATCGAACCCTAATTCGGAAACCCTAATCTGGGACGTTTGATGTCCATGCTAAAAAAACCGAGTCGCGGTCGAAGTTGATAAAAGTTTTGTGGGGAATGATAAGATTAGTCTTGATGATTTAGAATAGAATTTCAAAGAAACGGAGTGCTTCAAATCGAACCTTAATTCGGAAACCCTAATTTGGGACGTTTGAAGTACGTGCTAAAAAAACCGAGTCATGGTCGACGTTTTTCGAAACTGTTGTGGGGATTAATCAGATTAGGCTTGATGTTTAGAATTGAATTTCGAAGAAACTGAGAGCATAAAAGAGTAAAAGATTGCTTGAAATCGACCTCTAATTCGGAGACCTTTATCTGGGACGTTTGAACTACGTGCTAAAAAAACCGAGTCATGATCGACGTTTTTCGAAACTTTTGTGGGAAATTATAAGATAAGGCTTGATGATTTAGAATAAAATGTCGAATAAACGTTGTGCATAAAACAGTAAAAGATTGCTTCAAATCGAAACCTAACTCGGAAACCCTTATTTGGGTCGTTTGAAGTGCGTGCTAAAAAAATAGAGTCACGGTCGACGTTTTTCGAAACTTTTGTGGGGAATGATTAGTCTTGATGATTTAGAATAGAATTTCGAAGAAACGGAGTGCTTCAAATCGAACCCGAATTCGGAAACCCTAATCTGGGACGTTTGATGTCCAAGCTAAAAAAACCGAGTCTCGGTCGACAATTAATAGAAGTTTTGTGGGGAATTATTAGATTAGTCTTGATGATTTAGAATAGAATTTCGAAGAAACGGAGTGCTTCAAATCGAACCCTAATTCGGAAACCCTAATTTTGGACGTTTGAAGTACGTGCTAAAAAAACTGAGTCATGGTCGACGTTTTACGAAACTTGTGGGGAATGATTAGATTAGGCTTGATGTTTAGAATAGAATTTCGAAGAAACTGAGTGCATAAAAGAGTAAAAGATTGCTTCAAATCGACCCCTAACTCGGAAACCCTTATTTGGGTCGTTTGAAGTACGTGCTAAAAAAATAGAGTCACAGTCGACGTTTTTTGAAACTTTTATGGGGAATGATTAGAACAGTAAAAGACTGCTTCAAATCGACCCTTAATTCAGAAACCCTAATCTGGGATGTTTGATGTTCGTGCTTCGAAAACTGAGTCATGGTCGACGTTTTTCGAAAATTTTGTGGGCAATGATTAGTCATGATGATTTAGAATAGAATTTCGAAGAAATGGAGTGCTTCAAATCGAACCCTAATTCGGAAACCCTAATCTGGGACGTTTGATGTCCATGCTAAAAAAACCGAGTCGCGGTCGAAGTTGATAAAAGTTTTGTGGGGAATGATAAGATTAGTCTTGATGATTTAGAATAGAATTTCAAAGAAACGGAGTGCTTCAAATCGAACCTTAATTCGGAAACCCTAATTTGGGACGTTTGAAGTACGTGCTAAAAAAACCGAGTCATGGTCGACGTTTTTCGAAACTGTTGTGGGGATTAATCAGATTAGGCTTGATGTTTAGAATTGAATTTCGAAGAAACTGAGAGCATAAAAGAGTAAAAGATTGCTTGAAATCGACCTCTAATTCGGAGACCTTTATCTGGGACGTTTGAACTACGTGCTAAAAAAACCGAGTCATGATCGACGTTTTTCGAAACTTTTGTGGGAAATTATAAGATAAGGCTTGATGATTTAGAATAAAATGTCGAATAAACGTTGTGCATAAAACAGTAAAAGATTGCTTCAAATCGAAACCTAACTCGGAAACCCTTATTTGGGTCGTTTGAAGTGCGTGCTAAAAAAATAGAGTCACGGTCGACGTTTTTCGAAACTTTTGTGGGGAATGATTAGTCTTGATGATTTAGAATAGAATTTCGAAGAAACGGAGTGCTTCAAATCGAACCCGAATTCGGAAACCCTAATCTGGGACGTTTGATGTCCAAGCTAAAAAAACCGAGTCTCGGTCGACAATTAATAGAAGTTTTGTGGGGAATTATTAGATTAGTCTTGATGATTTAGAATAGAATTTCGAAGAAACGGAGTGCTTCAAATCGAACCCTAATTCGGAAACCCTAATTTTGGACGTTTGAAGTACGTGCTAAAAAAACTGAGTCATGGTCGACGTTTTACGAAACTTGTGGGGAATGATTAGATTAGGCTTGATGTTTAGAATAGAATTTCGAAGAAACTGAGTGCATAAAAGAGTAAAAGATTGCTTCAAATCGACCCCTAACTCGGAAACCCTTATTTGGGTCGTTTGAAGTACGTGCTAAAAAAATAGAGTCACAGTCGACGTTTTTTGAAACTTTTATGGGGAATGATTAGAACAGTAAAAGACTGCTTCAAATCGACCCTTAATTCAGAAACCCTAATCTGGGATGTTTGATGTTCGTGCTTCGAAAACTGAGTCATGGTCGACGTTTTTCGAAAATTTTGTGGGCAATGATTAGTCATGATGATTTAGAATAGAATTTCGAAGAAATGGAGTGCTTCAAATCGAACCCTAATTCGGAAACCCTAATCTGGGACGTTTGATGTCCATGCTAAAAAAACCGAGTCGCGGTCGAAGTTGATAAAAGTTTTGTGGGGAATGATAAGATTAGTCTTGATGATTTAGAATAGAATTTCAAAGAAACGGAGTGCTTCAAATCGAACCTTAATTCGGAAACCCTAATTTGGGACGTTTGAAGTACGTGCTAAAAAAACCGAGTCATGGTCGACGTTTTTCGAAACTGTTGTGGGGATTAATCAGATTAGGCTTGATGTTTAGAATTGAATTTCGAAGAAACTGAGAGCATAAAAGAGTAAAAGATTGCTTGAAATCGACCTCTAATTCGGAGACCTTTATCTGGGACGTTTGAACTACGTGCTAAAAAAACCGAGTCATGATCGACGTTTTTCGAAACTTTTGTGGGAAATTATAAGATAAGGCTTGATGATTTAGAATAAAATGTCGAATAAACGTTGTGCATAAAACAGTAAAAGATTGCTTCAAATCGAAACCTAACTCGGAAACCCTTATTTGGGTCGTTTGAAGTGCGTGCTAAAAAAATAGAGTCACGGTCGACGTTTTTCGAAACTTTTGTGGGGAATGATTAGTCTTGATGATTTAGAATAGAATTTCGAAGAAACGGAGTGCTTCAAATCGAACCCGAATTCGGAAACCCTAATCTGGGACGTTTGATGTCCAAGCTAAAAAAACCGAGTCTCGGTCGACAATTAATAGAAGTTTTGTGGGGAATTATTAGATTAGTCTTGATGATTTAGAATAGAATTTCGAAGAAACGGAGTGCTTCAAATCGAACCCTAATTCGGAAACCCTAATTTTGGACGTTTGAAGTACGTGCTAAAAAAACTGAGTCATGGTCGACGTTTTACGAAACTTGTGGGGAATGATTAGATTAGGCTTGATGTTTAGAATAGAATTTCGAAGAAACTGAGTGCATAAAAGAGTAAAAGATTGCTTCAAATCGACCCCTAACTCGGAAACCCTTATTTGGGTCGTTTGAAGTACGTGCTAAAAAAATAGAGTCACAGTCGACGTTTTTTGAAACTTTTATGGGGAATGATTAGAACAGTAAAAGACTGCTTCAAATCGACCCTTAATTCAGAAACCCTAATCTGGGATGTTTGATGTTCGTGCTTCGAAAACTGAGTCATGGTCGACGTTTTTCGAAAATTTTGTGGGCAATGATTAGTCATGATGATTTAGAATAGAATTTCGAAGAAATGGAGTGCTTCAAATCGAACCCTAATTCGGAAACCCTAATCTGGGACGTTTGATGTCCATGCTAAAAAAACCGAGTCGCGGTCGAAGTTGATAAAAGTTTTGTGGGGAATGATAAGATTAGTCTTGATGATTTAGAATAGAATTTCAAAGAAACGGAGTGCTTCAAATCGAACCTTAATTCGGAAACCCTAATTTGGGACGTTTGAAGTACGTGCTAAAAAAACCGAGTCATGGTCGACGTTTTTCGAAACTGTTGTGGGGATTAATCAGATTAGGCTTGATGTTTAGAATTGAATTTCGAAGAAACTGAGAGCATAAAAGAGTAAAAGATTGCTTGAAATCGACCTCTAATTCGGAGACCTTTATCTGGGACGTTTGAACTACGTGCTAAAAAAACCGAGTCATGATCGACGTTTTTCGAAACTTTTGTGGGAAATTATAAGATAAGGCTTGATGATTTAGAATAAAATGTCGAATAAACGTTGTGCATAAAACAGTAAAAGATTGCTTCAAATCGAAACCTAACTCGGAAACCCTTATTTGGGTCGTTTGAAGTGCGTGCTAAAAAAATAGAGTCACGGTCGACGTTTTTCGAAACTTTTGTGGGGAATGATTAGTCTTGATGATTTAGAATAGAATTTCGAGAGAAACGGAGTGCTTCAAATCGAACCCGAATTCGGAAACCCTAATCTGGGACGTTTGATGTCCAAGCTAAAAAAACCGAGTCTCGGTCGACAATTAATAGAAGTTTTGTGGGGAATTATTAGATTAGTCTTGATGATTTAGAATAGAATTTCGAAGAAACGGAGTGCTTCAAATCGAACCCTAATTCGGAAACCCTAATTTTGGACGTTTGAAGTACGTGCTAAAAAAACTGAGTCATGGTCGACGTTTTACGAAACTTGTGGGGAATGATTAGATTAGGCTTGATGTTTAGAATAGAATTTCGAAGAAACTGAGTGCATAAAAGAGTAAAAGATTGCTTCAAATCGACCCCTAACTCGGAAACCCTTATTTGGGTCGTTTGAAGTACGTGCTAAAAAAATAGAGTCACAGTCGACGTTTTTTGAAACTTTTATGGGGAATGATTAGAACAGTAAAAGACTGCTTCAAATCGACCCTTAATTCAGAAACCCTAATCTGGGATGTTTGATGTTCGTGCTTCGAAAACTGAGTCATGGTCGACGTTTTTCGAAAATTTTGTGGGCAATGATTAGTCATGATGATTTAGAATAGAATTTCGAAGAAATGGAGTGCTTCAAATCGAACCCTAATTCGGAAACCCTAATCTGGGACGTTTGATGTCCATGCTAAAAAAACCGAGTCGCGGTCGAAGTTGATAAAAGTTTTGTGGGGAATGATAAGATTAGTCTTGATGATTTAGAATAGAATTTCAAAGAAACGGAGTGCTTCAAATCGAACCTTAATTCGGAAACCCTAATTTGGGACGTTTGAAGTACGTGCTAAAAAAACCGAGTCATGGTCGACGTTTTTCGAAACTGTTGTGGGGATTAATCAGATTAGGCTTGATGTTTAGAATTGAATTTCGAAGAAACTGAGAGCATAAAAGAGTAAAAGATTGCTTGAAATCGACCTCTAATTCGGAGACCTTTATCTGGGACGTTTGAACTACGTGCTAAAAAAACCGAGTCATGATCGACGTTTTTCGAAACTTTTGTGGGAAATTATAAGATAAGGCTTGATGATTTAGAATAAAATGTCGAATAAACGTTGTGCATAAAACAGTAAAAGATTGCTTCAAATCGAAACCTAACTCGGAAACCCTTATTTGGGTCGTTTGAAGTGCGTGCTAAAAAAATAGAGTCACGGTCGACGTTTTTCGAAACTTTTGTGGGGAATGATTAGTCTTGATGATTTAGAATAGAATTTCGAAGAAACGGAGTGCTTCAAATCGAACCCGAATTCGGAAACCCTAATCTGGGACGTTTGATGTCCAAGCTAAAAAAACCGAGTCTCGGTCGACAATTAATAGAAGTTTTGTGGGGAATTATTAGATTAGTCTTGATGATTTAGAATAGAATTTCGAAGAAACGGAGTGCTTCAAATCGAACCCTAATTCGGAAACCCTAATTTTGGACGTTTGAAGTACGTGCTAAAAAAACTGAGTCATGGTCGACGTTTTACGAAACTTGTGGGGAATGATTAGATTAGGCTTGATGTTTAGAATAGAATTTCGAAGAAACTGAGTGCATAAAAGAGTAAAAGATTGCTTCAAATCGACCCCTAACTCGGAAACCCTTATTTGGGTCGTTTGAAGTACGTGCTAAAAAAATAGAGTCACAGTCGACGTTTTTTGAAACTTTTATGGGGAATGATTAGAACAGTAAAAGACTGCTTCAAATCGACCCTTAATTCAGAAACCCTAATCTGGGATGTTTGATGTTCGTGCTTCGAAAACTGAGTCATGGTCGACGTTTTTCGAAAATTTTGTGGGCAATGATTAGTCATGATGATTTAGAATAGAATTTCGAAGAAATGGAGTGCTTCAAATCGAACCCTAATTCGGAAACCCTAATCTGGGACGTTTGATGTCCATGCTAAAAAAACCGAGTCGCGGTCGAAGTTGATAAAAGTTTTGTGGGGAATGATAAGATTAGTCTTGATGATTTAGAATAGAATTTCAAAGAAACGGAGTGCTTCAAATCGAACCTTAATTCGGAAACCCTAATTTGGGACGTTTGAAGTACGTGCTAAAAAAACCGAGTCATGGTCGACGTTTTTCGAAACTGTTGTGGGGATTAATCAGATTAGGCTTGATGTTTAGAATTGAATTTCGAAGAAACTGAGAGCATAAAAGAGTAAAAGATTGCTTGAAATCGACCTCTAATTCGGAGACCTTTATCTGGGACGTTTGAACTACGTGCTAAAAAAACCGAGTCATGATCGACGTTTTTCGAAACTTTTGTGGGAAATTATAAGATAAGGCTTGATGATTTAGAATAAAATGTCGAATAAACGTTGTGCATAAAACAGTAAAAGATTGCTTCAAATCGAAACCTAACTCGGAAACCCTTATTTGGGTCGTTTGAAGTGCGTGCTAAAAAAATAGAGTCACGGTCGACGTTTTTCGAAACTTTTGTGGGGAATGATTAGTCTTGATGATTTAGAATAGAATTTCGAAGAAACGGAGTGCTTCAAATCGAACCCGAATTCGGAAACCCTAATCTGGGACGTTTGATGTCCAAGCTAAAAAAACCGAGTCTCGGTCGACAATTAATAGAAGTTTTGTGGGGAATTATTAGATTAGTCTTGATGATTTAGAATAGAATTTCGAAGAAACGGAGTGCTTCAAATCGAACCCTAATTCGGAAACCCTAATTTTGGACGTTTGAAGTACGTGCTAAAAAAACTGAGTCATGGTCGACGTTTTACGAAACTTGTGGGGAATGATTAGATTAGGCTTGATGTTTAGAATAGAATTTCGAAGAAACTGAGTGCATAAAAGAGTAAAAGATTGCTTCAAATCGACCCCTAACTCGGAAACCCTTATTTGGGTCGTTTGAAGTACGTGCTAAAAAAATAGAGTCACAGTCGACGTTTTTTGAAACTTTTATGGGGAATGATTAGAACAGTAAAAGACTGCTTCAAATCGACCCTTAATTCAGAAACCCTAATCTGGGATGTTTGATGTTCGTGCTTCGAAAACTGAGTCATGGTCGACGTTTTTCGAAAATTTTGTGGGCAATGATTAGTCATGATGATTTAGAATAGAATTTCGAAGAAATGGAGTGCTTCAAATCGAACCCTAATTCGGAAACCCTAATCTGGGACGTTTGATGTCCATGCTAAAAAAACCGAGTCGCGGTCGAAGTTGATAAAAGTTTTGTGGGGAATGATAAGATTAGTCTTGATGATTTAGAATAGAATTTCAAAGAAACGGAGTGCTTCAAATCGAACCTTAATTCGGAAACCCTAATTTGGGACGTTTGAAGTACGTGCTAAAAAAACCGAGTCATGGTCGACGTTTTTCGAAACTGTTGTGGGGATTAATCAGATTAGGCTTGATGTTTAGAATTGAATTTCGAAGAAACTGAGAGCATAAAAGAGTAAAAGATTGCTTGAAATCGACCTCTAATTCGGAGACCTTTATCTGGGACGTTTGAACTACGTGCTAAAAAAACCGAGTCATGATCGACGTTTTTCGAAACTTTTGTGGGAAATTATAAGATAAGGCTTGATGATTTAGAATAAAATGTCGAATAAACGTTGTGCATAAAACAGTAAAAGATTGCTTCAAATCGAAACCTAACTCGGAAACCCTTATTTGGGTCGTTTGAAGTGCGTGCTAAAAAAATAGAGTCACGGTCGACGTTTTTCGAAACTTTTGTGGGGAATGATTAGTCTTGATGATTTAGAATAGAATTTCGAAGAAACGGAGTGCTTCAAATCGAACCCGAATTCGGAAACCCTAATCTGGGACGTTTGATGTCCAAGCTAAAAAAACCGAGTCTCGGTCGACAATTAATAGAAGTTTTGTGGGGAATTATTAGATTAGTCTTGATGATTTAGAATAGAATTTCGAAGAAACGGAGTGCTTCAAATCGAACCCTAATTCGGAAACCCTAATTTTGGACGTTTGAAGTACGTGCTAAAAAAACTGAGTCATGGTCGACGTTTTACGAAACTTGTGGGGAATGATTAGATTAGGCTTGATGTTTAGAATAGAATTTCGAAGAAACTGAGTGCATAAAAGAGTAAAAGATTGCTTCAAATCGACCCCTAACTCGGAAACCCTTATTTGGGTCGTTTGAAGTACGTGCTAAAAAAATAGAGTCACAGTCGACGTTTTTTGAAACTTTTATGGGGAATGATTAGAACAGTAAAAGACTGCTTCAAATCGACCCTTAATTCAGAAACCCTAATCTGGGATGTTTGATGTTCGTGCTTCGAAAACTGAGTCATGGTCGACGTTTTTCGAAAATTTTGTGGGCAATGATTAGTCATGATGATTTAGAATAGAATTTCGAAGAAATGGAGTGCTTCAAATCGAACCCTAATTCGGAAACCCTAATCTGGGACGTTTGATGTCCATGCTAAAAAAACCGAGTCGCGGTCGAAGTTGATAAAAGTTTTGTGGGGAATGATAAGATTAGTCTTGATGATTTAGAATAGAATTTCAAAGAAACGGAGTGCTTCAAATCGAACCTTAATTCGGAAACCCTAATTTGGGACGTTTGAAGTACGTGCTAAAAAAACCGAGTCATGGTCGACGTTTTTCGAAACTGTTGTGGGGATTAATCAGATTAGGCTTGATGTTTAGAATTGAATTTCGAAGAAACTGAGAGCATAAAAGAGTAAAAGATTGCTTGAAATCGACCTCTAATTCGGAGACCTTTATCTGGGACGTTTGAACTACGTGCTAAAAAAACCGAGTCATGATCGACGTTTTTCGAAACTTTTGTGGGAAATTATAAGATAAGGCTTGATGATTTAGAATAAAATGTCGAATAAACGTTGTGCATAAAACAGTAAAAGATTGCTTCAAATCGAAACCTAACTCGGAAACCCTTATTTGGGTCGTTTGAAGTGCGTGCTAAAAAAATAGAGTCACGGTCGACGTTTTTCGAAACTTTTGTGGGGAATGATTAGTCTTGATGATTTAGAATAGAATTTCGAAGAAACGGAGTGCTTCAAATCGAACCCGAATTCGGAAACCCTAATCTGGGACGTTTGATGTCCAAGCTAAAAAAACCGAGTCTCGGTCGACAATTAATAGAAGTTTTGTGGGGAATTATTAGATTAGTCTTGATGATTTAGAATAGAATTTCGAAGAAACGGAGTGCTTCAAATCGAACCCTAATTCGGAAACCCTAATTTTGGACGTTTGAAGTACGTGCTAAAAAAACTGAGTCATGGTCGACGTTTTACGAAACTTGTGGGGAATGATTAGATTAGGCTTGATGTTTAGAATAGAATTTCGAAGAAACTGAGTGCATAAAAGAGTAAAAGATTGCTTCAAATCGACCCCTAACTCGGAAACCCTTATTTGGGTCGTTTGAAGTACGTGCTAAAAAAATAGAGTCACAGTCGACGTTTTTTGAAACTTTTATGGGGAATGATTAGAACAGTAAAAGACTGCTTCAAATCGACCCTTAATTCAGAAACCCTAATCTGGGATGTTTGATGTTCGTGCTTCGAAAACTGAGTCATGGTCGACGTTTTTCGAAAATTTTGTGGGCAATGATTAGTCATGATGATTTAGAATAGAATTTCGAAGAAATGGAGTGCTTCAAATCGAACCCTAATTCGGAAACCCTAATCTGGGACGTTTGATGTCCATGCTAAAAAAACCGAGTCGCGGTCGAAGTTGATAAAAGTTTTGTGGGGAATGATAAGATTAGTCTTGATGATTTAGAATAGAATTTCAAAGAAACGGAGTGCTTCAAATCGAACCTTAATTCGGAAACCCTAATTTGGGACGTTTGAAGTACGTGCTAAAAAAACCGAGTCATGGTCGACGTTTTTCGAAACTGTTGTGGGGATTAATCAGATTAGGCTTGATGTTTAGAATTGAATTTCGAAGAAACTGAGAGCATAAAAGAGTAAAAGATTGCTTGAAATCGACCTCTAATTCGGAGACCTTTATCTGGGACGTTTGAACTACGTGCTAAAAAAACCGAGTCATGATCGACGTTTTTCGAAACTTTTGTGGGAAATTATAAGATAAGGCTTGATGATTTAGAATAAAATGTCGAATAAACGTTGTGCATAAAACAGTAAAAGATTGCTTCAAATCGAAACCTAACTCGGAAACCCTTATTTGGGTCGTTTGAAGTGCGTGCTAAAAAAATAGAGTCACGGTCGACGTTTTTCGAAACTTTTGTGGGGAATGATTAGTCTTGATGATTTAGAATAGAATTTCGAAGAAACGGAGTGCTTCAAATCGAACCCGAATTCGGAAACCCTAATCTGGGACGTTTGATGTCCAAGCTAAAAAAACCGAGTCTCGGTCGACAATTAATAGAAGTTTTGTGGGGAATTATTAGATTAGTCTTGATGATTTAGAATAGAATTTCGAAGAAACGGAGTGCTTCAAATCGAACCCTAATTCGGAAACCCTAATTTTGGACGTTTGAAGTACGTGCTAAAAAAACTGAGTCATGGTCGACGTTTTACGAAACTTGTGGGGAATGATTAGATTAGGCTTGATGTTTAGAATAGAATTTCGAAGAAACTGAGTGCATAAAAGAGTAAAAGATTGCTTCAAATCGACCCCTAACTCGGAAACCCTTATTTGGGTCGTTTGAAGTACGTGCTAAAAAAAATAGAGTCACAGTCGACGTTTTTTGAAACTTTTATGGGGAATGATTAGAACAGTAAAAGACTGCTTCAAATCGACCCTTAATTCAGAAACCCTAATCTGGGATGTTTGATGTTCGTGCTTCGAAAACTGAGTCATGGTCGACGTTTTTCGAAAATTTTGTGGGCAATGATTAGTCATGATGATTTAGAATAGAATTTCGAAGAAATGGAGTGCTTCAAATCGAACCCTAATTCGGAAACCCTAATCTGGGACGTTTGATGTCCATGCTAAAAAAACCGAGTCGCGGTCGAAGTTGATAAAAGTTTTGTGGGGAATGATAAGATTAGTCTTGATGATTTAGAATAGAATTTCAAAGAAACGGAGTGCTTCAAATCGAACCTTAATTCGGAAACCCTAATTTGGGACGTTTGAAGTACGTGCTAAAAAAACCGAGTCATGGTCGACGTTTTTCGAAACTGTTGTGGGGATTAATCAGATTAGGCTTGATGTTTAGAATTGAATTTCGAAGAAACTGAGAGCATAAAAAGAGTAAAAGATTGCTTGAAATCGACCTCTAATTCGGAGACCTTTATCTGGGACGTTTGAACTACGTGCTAAAAAAACCGAGTCATGATCGACGTTTTTCGAAACTTTTGTGGGAAATTATAAGATAAGGCTTGATGATTTAGAATAAAATGTCGAATAAACGTTGTGCATAAAACAGTAAAAGATTGCTTCAAATCGAAACCTAACTCGGAAACCCTTATTTGGGTCGTTTGAAGTGCGTGCTAAAAAAATAGAGTCACGGTCGACGTTTTTCGAAACTTTGTGGGGAATGATTAGTCTTGATGATTTAGAATAGAATTTCGAAGAAACGGAGTGCTTCAAATCGAACCCGAATTCGGAAACCCTAATCTGGGACGTTTGATGTCCAAGCTAAAAAACCGAGTCTCGGTCGACAATTAATAGAAGTTTTGTGGGGAATTATTAGATTAGTCTTGATGATTTAGAATAGAATTTCGAAGAAACGGAGTGCTTCAAATCGAACCCTAATTCGGAAACCCTAATTTTGGACGTTTGAAGTACGTGCTAAAAAAACTGAGTCATGGTCGACGTTTTACGAAACTTGTGGGGAATGATTAGATTAGGCTTGATGTTTAGAATAGAATTTCGAAGAAACTGAGTGCATAAAAGAGTAAAAGATTGCTTCAAATCGACCCCTAACTCGGAAACCCTTATTTGGGTCGTTTGAAGTACGTGCTAAAAAAATAGAGTCACAGTCGACGTTTTTTGAAACTTTTATGGGGAATGATTAGAACAGTAAAAGACTGCTTCAAATCGACCCTTAATTCAGAAACCCTAATCTGGGATGTTTGATGTTCGTGCTTCGAAAACTGAGTCATGGTCGACGTTTTTCGAAAATTTGTGGGCAATGATTAGTCATGATGATTTAGAATAGAATTCGAAGAAATGGAGTGCTTCAAATCGAACCCTAATTCGGAAACCCTAATCTGGGACGTTTGATGTCCATGCTAAAAAAACCGAGTCGCGGTCGAAGTTGATAAAAGTTTTGTGGGGAATGATAAGATTAGTCTTGATGATTTAGAATAGAATTTCAAAGAAACGGAGTGCTTCAAATCGAACCTTAATTCGGAAACCCTAATTTGGGACGTTTGAAGTACGTGGCTAAAAAAACCGAGTCATGGTCGACGTTTTTCGAAACTGTTGTGGGGATTAATCAGATTAGGCTTGATGTTTAGAATTGAATTTCGAAGAAACTGAGAGCATAAAAGAGTAAAAGATTTGCTTGAAATCGACCTCTAATTCGGAGACCTTTATCTGGGACGTTTGAACTACGTGCTAAAAAAACCGAGTCATGATCGACGTTTTTCGAAACTTTTGTGGGAAATTATAAGATAAGGCTTGATGATTTAGAATAAAATGTCGAATAAACGTTGTGCATAAAACAGTAAAAGATTGCTTCAAATCGAAACCTAACTCGGAAACCCTTATTTGGGTCGTTTGAAGTGCGTGCTAAAAAAATAGAGTCACGGTCGACGTTTTTCGAAACTTTTGTGGGGAATGATTAGTCTTGATGATTTAGAATAGAATTTCGAAGAAACGGAGTGCTTCAAATCGAACCCGAATTCGGAAACCCTAATCTGGGACGTTTGATGTCCAAGCTAAAAAAACCGAGTCTCGGTCGACAATTAATAGAAGTTTTGTGGGGAATTATTAGATTAGTCTTGATGATTTAGAATAGAATTTCGAAGAAACGGAGTGCTTCAAATCGAACCCTAATTCGGAAACCCTAATTTTGGACGTTTGAAGTACGTGCTAAAAAAACTGAGTCATGGTCGACGTTTTACGAAACTTGTGGGGATGATTAGATTAGGCTTGATGTTTAGAATAGAATTTCGAAGAAACTGAGTGCATAAAAGAGTAAAAGATTGCTTCAAATCGACCCCTAACTCGGAAACCCTTATTTGGGTCGTTTGAAGTACGTGCTAAAAAAATAGAGTCACAGTCGACGTTTTTTGAAACTTTTATGGGGAATGATTAGAACAGTAAAAGACTGCTTCAAATCGACCCTTAATTCAGAAACCCTAATCTGGGATGTTTGATGTTCGTGCTTCGAAAACTGAGTCATGGTCGACGTTTTTCGAAAATTTTGTGGGCAATGATTAGTCATGATGATTTAGAATAGAATTTCGAAGAAATGGAGTGCTTCAAATCGAACCCTAATTCGGAAACCCTAATCTGGGACGTTTGATGTCCATGCTAAAAAAACCGAGTCGCGGTCGAAGTTGATAAAAGTTTTGTGGGGAATGATAAGATTAGTCTTGATGATTTAGAATAGAATTTCAAAGAAACGGAGTGCCTTCAAATCGAACCTTAATTCGGAAACCCTAATTTGGGACGA
>NW_028258113.1:0-18335 GCF_057944985.1 Cucurbita pepo subsp. pepo | reverse complement strand
TTACTCTGATATGTTTCTCTAGGCCTGTATGAATGATAAGGTTTTGGATGCGTCTTAACCTTCTTTCGTCTGGAGGTTGAGGGAGCTTCTATTCCCTTGCATCCATATTGATCGCAAAATCTACCAAGCTCTTTTCTGTTTGATATCGAAGAATTGAGCTTGTTTTGAATCTTTGACTCATTACAAAGTCTGAGTCCTTCTTCTATGATGAAGGATGCTATGGATCCGTATGACAAAGTTTGCCATGGAATTGTTCCATTGTACTTTGTCTTAAGACCATCTTTGATCCTCCTTGAGAAGTGTTTTGGTAGTCCATTGACGAAATTCTCTTTCCAGAATTCCAACGAACTATCTGTTCTAATAAGAACTTTGCTGAAGTACATGTCTTTGTACCACCTGAAATCACCTAAGGTAGGGCATTTCAGATTCATGAGTATCTCGGCGGATCTCTCCTGGTATTTTAGAGGGTCGCCGACGAAGAATTCTATGAGGGTATATATGAGGGTGTTGACAGCATCCTCTACCCTTTCATGTTGTACCTCGGTCCTAGTTGATGGACCTTCTTCTTTGATAATTTGAGTAGTTGGTCTAATGACATAGTGGTTTAATATCTGTTGGCGGGTTGTTTCATCGAGATATTTGTCCCACCAATCCTTGAGTTGCCCGGTAAATTCGGTTACCAAAACTTGAGCTATCTGATGGTCGGATTTATGGCCTTGTAATTTATACGCGCCTGCGGCCATCATCATTTCATTTACAACATTCATTATCAGATAGTCAGACAATCCATCGATATTCCATTCATAGATTGCTAAACCATCGTAATGAGCTTGAGTTTGTAGTGTCTTTTCTTCGAACTGGATATCCGGAAAAGACGGTTGAGGATACCAGTTTTTCTGATTACTGGCATTATTTTGACTTCTTCTAGAGATCCTTTCAATTCGATTGTAGAAAGGTTCTTCTCTCTCGTTTGCAATCTCGTCTTCGAATTCTTGGTTCTCGTCATCATTGTTAACGACATTGACAGATGAATCTTGAGGCGTCATGGCGGGATTTAATATCCTGTCTAACTTTTCCTCTATCTTGGCCATTGCAGCCTCTTCTTTTGAAATTCTTTTTGTAAATATTTCGAGATTTGCCGGTCTGAGTATTGGTATTGACTCATCAACCTTTGGTATAGAGCTGCTTGCCTGTTCTTGCTGAGTACCTGATTTCTTTGAGATTTTTCCCTCGATACTTTCAAGTTGAGTAGCGATCGTGGATAAAATCTTATTTGAATAATTGTTTTGATGCTGGATATTCTTGACATCCTTTAGGGTCGGATTACCCTTTTCTAGTCCTTCCGGAATATGTTTGAAAGGGCTAGCTTTGACCTTTTCTCCGTAGTAGTTGTCGAATTCGACTTCTTCTAACGGAGGATGTTTCGAATATACCTCGCCTCTTTTGGTAGTCTTCCAACTCCTCTGGGTCAAGGTGCATACCTGCAGAATATTTTCTTCAAACCATTCGAAGAATGGTATATTTTCTTTGATGTCTTCCATATGAGAATACCACTGAGCTCTTAATTCATTTCGCTCAGCCTCTTTGTAGGTTTGGAAGAAGGCATTTCTTTTTGAAGAGTTGGTAGTTGACATAAAATCTGCTTTAAAAAATTCTTTGTCTATCTGGAAATCAGCTGTAATGACATTTAGCTGGCTTTCGTAGACGGATTGAGTATCCATATCCGTATGGGTTGGAGACCTTGAGCCATCTTCATAGTGGATTGACGCCCTTTTTTAATCATAACTGACCTCTTTTACCTTTAAGGGATCATACATTGATCTTGATATTCCTGAAGTACTTGGTCTAGAACTCAGGAATTCTTTTACTTTTGACTCTGACGAAGGTTCTTCGCTGAATTTTATTTCAACGCTTCCATCGTCATGTTCGATAATTTGGACTGGGTTTTGAGATTCTTTCCTCTTTGGAAGATTTGCATCTTCTATTTTCCAGAGAGTGCTTCTGGTTATTTGATCCCAAGAGAGTGTTTTTGGGACAGTCACTGATGATTTTCCAATATTTGCTTCTATGAGCATAGTCCATCCTTTTGGTGAGGATCTTAATGATCTTGGAGAAATGTTTGTATTCATGAGCTTATAATAAACCCTAAATATAACGACTGAAGAATGGGTTTCAGCCTTGATGTTTAAATTTTTTGACTGTAAATCTAGCATGAGAGCTGATAATATGTGTGGGTCTTGGAGAGACAGAGTAAAGTTTGGATAACAATTGAAATAGACTGGTCCATTCTCTAAATTGGATTGAACCATTCCCAATAAAGAATTTGAGAAATCTTCATGTCTCTTATCTCGTAAGGAGATAAGGACTGGGATATCTAATCCAAGTCTGAACAATGGTTTTACCGCGACTTGGACAAGACCGACATGGAGATAGTTAAACTCTTCACGATGTTGGAGTATAAGAGATCTTGAAAAAAGATTCAGAGATTCCCTATTGCTATGAATTGGGATGTTCTTCTCTAAGAATTTGATGCATGATCTTTGAGTAAAATTGAAGGTTGAAATTTGGTAGATAGTTTTAGGATCTACCTTTGGAATAGTCCAATTTTTGAGTTGATCTTCGATTCTAGCAATCTGGTATTCTTGATTGATAGTATTTGAGATTGTGAGATTTTCTCCCGTTCGATGTTCATTTGAACTTTCTTCTTCATCGGTAGAGCATTTGAGATGGCTTGATTTTCTGAGCTTTCTAAGAAATTCGTTCATAAGATAGATAAGAAAAGAGTAGGATGATTTTTCTCTGAATTGTTCAATTGATGTTCAAGAGAGAGCTATCGGCCGATCGATGCCCTCTTTACATTGATGAAGTCCCTTTATAGACTTCGAGTTTGATCGTAAATTTGAAAAACGTCAACTAAGAGATAAGATCGAATCTAAGAGGACAGGACCCCTGCAAGATCTGTTTTCCTATAAGACATAAAGTAAACTAATAATTTAAAAAGACTAATAATTTACCGACATTAGTAATTGGCATGTGAGCCTTTACTGTGTGGCTGACAAGTTGTCAATCTTTGTTTTGTCTCTGGTAAAGTTGTCAGGTTGTAGATAAGATTTTCTTCAGAATTTTTCATATGACTAAGCACCCAAGCTTGCCAACGGACTTACTGCGCTTCCCGCGTCTTACCACCTGGAACACAAGGGCTATTCGCTCAGCTATCACATACTCCAAATTCTTCTGAATTTTCATATCTTCCTCCTGGTTTCTGTGATATCGCTCTTAAAGATCGAGTAACTCCTCTTCCCTCACGAATAGAAGGCTCTGATACCATTTACAAATGCTTAATGTTTTCTCTGAATTGTTCAATTGATATTCAAGAGAGAGCTATCGGCCGATCGATGCCCTCTTTACATTGATGAAGTCCCTTTATAGACTTCGAGTTTGATCGTAAATTTGAAAAATGTCAACTAAGAGATAAGATCGAATCTAAGAGGACAGGACCCCTGCAAGATCTGTTTTCCTATAAGACATAAAGTAAACTAATAATTTAAAACACTAATAATTTACCGACATTAGTAATTGGCATGTGAGCCTTTACTGTGTGGCTGACAAGTTGTCAATCTTTTTTTTGTCTCTGGTAAAGTTGTCAGGTTGTAGATAAGATTTTCTTCAGAATTTTTCATATGACTAAGCACCCAAGCTTGCCAACGGACTTACTGCGCTTCCCGCGTCTTACCACCTGGAACACAAGGGCTATTCGCTCAGCTATCACATACTCCAAATTCTTCTGAATTTTCATATCTTCCTCCTGGTTTCTGTGATATCGCTCTTAAAGATCGAGTAACTCCTCTTCCCTCACGAATAGAAGGCTCTGATACCATTTACAAATGCTTATTGCCTCCAATTTCAGGGGTAAGACTGGGCGAATAGCTGGGGACATAGGGTGTAAGAAGGAATTCACTCCTACCCACTTTTAGGGATAGAAGAGAGGTAGTTCCTTTAAGCACTGACTCCGGTTGTTGAACAAAGGGCCCCCACCCTCTCATTGGCCTGAGAGTGATTCGGTTCACTGGTTGGACCACAAACCAATTGTTCATTAGAGGATCAGTGAGACATAAGGAACAAGAAGTAACTTCAGGGGTAAAACGGTAAATTAACCCAGCTCTAGTAACGAACAACCTGTGAAGGATCGACTTACCAATCATGGTTATATCAAATGGACAGAAATATATCTATAGTGAGGGGAGTGCAACTACTAGGCTATAGTGGAGTGTCCTAGTAGTTAACGAATGTTGGTTAACAAGGTTAAGAAGTTTAACTGGTTAATCTTCGATCGTTGGAGCCCATGATCTATAGGTCCATTAGGTCCCTCTACTAGCTCATATCGGACTAAACCATAGAATAGTGTGACAAGTGAGTTCGAAGTGTTCGAATTCGAATTAGGGAATATGCGCTACATATATACGATATATTTAACTGCATTTTTGTTTTATTTACAAATTAAACAAAAAGAGAGAATCTGAGATATTTAAATAAGATTTAAATATTTTATTCAAATATGTGTTGATTGGGATTGGCATTTGAATTAATATTAAATATTAATTAAATAGTTTAATTAATCATTTAATATTACTTTAATTTGAAATTAATTGTTGAATTAAAATGAAGAAAGTAAAAATGTTGACTTCATTTAATGGAAAATCCATGTTAGTGGTATTTTGAGGTGTCAAAATTTGGTTTAACCAAACTTGCATGCTTGCGAAATAAACCCCACATATTTGAGTGGAATTTGAGTGTCAAAATTTGGTTAACTCAAACTTGCATGAACATGCAAACATGACTCTATAAATTGAGTGATCATGGTACATGGAATGTCTTACTTTGGGAAAAACCTTGAGGAAAACCTCTCACAAACACTCTCTTTCATATTTACTAAATCCCTCCCAAGTTTAGTCACTCACCGGATTCCACAATCTCGTTCTAAGGCCGGAGGATAGTGGAGAAGACACTAGTGGTGGTTCGAAACCGGTTCGTGAAAAAAAAAAAGAAGGAAATTTGAGCGACAGAAGGTTAGTATTCAAACTCATTGAGTTTTAATGCTTTTGAACATGCCAGCTAATTTACTATAATTGATGTACTTAGAGTGCCTAAGATCCAAATTTCTTCCGCATGTGTTATATTAACACCATCATAGGAAAAATTTTGCCAGTCAATGTTTATAAAATAAGAGGGAAATCAAAATGTGTATTAATATATGCCAAATTCATCTAACGAGGGAAGCGGGAATGAGATACATGATTCCCTAGGTCCATAATCCCTCTATTACTTCTAAACTCTAGAGTACCCTCTCGTCACGATCAAGCAATCTACTTGTAGTCTCTCATCACATCCTTAACATAGCAGGGAACCAATTGTTTACTTTTGTCCCGAGTTTCCACACTCTTGATACAAAGGCCTGGGCAGAAAACTTATCCTTCGTAATGGTACACGGTGGGGAAGAACATGGTGAGTGTTGGTCTGCTTGCATCCATGGGAGTATTAACTGGTGAACCCGTCCCACAGGCCATGAAGTAACCTATGGTGAGGGGGTGCTACCCCTCGGTACATGCCACCTAAACAAGTTACTCACATGATCAACGGCTTCTCATAGGACGGATCTTACGTGCAGGGTAACTACTACCTTGCATCGTGATTAATGTCCTAAAACACGATGTGTCCACAATGCAGTGTAGTCGATCTACCACTGAGTAACAAGCCTTGGACATAGGATTGCCAGGTGTATGGCTAGTGCCGTAAATCCTAGGGGGAGTGTCTTGGAGAATAAATCAATAACAGAATAAATACCTAGAAAGTACCAAGAACAAGAGAAAGATCTAGGTCTAGAACATGGATCAAGACCCTAGTTCTAAGTACAAGAACCAAGAACCAAGAACCATGGTACTAAGGCCCTTAAAGGATGACCAAGGTTTTAGAATCCAAGGACCAATGTCCTTAGAATAAATCACGATAAGAACCCCAAGTCAAGAACAAGTGGGCCTAAGTACTTACAATAAGAAACAAGAACAAGACAAGAAAGAGTGTGGTATCCTAGCATATCAACGAATGGATTGAGAGCCTACAAGCAGGCTACATACTAAGTCTTTGTACTCATTCCTTATTCTCCATTTTTTTCAGGTAAGGAGCTGGTCGAAGTCGGGAGTGGACTCTTGGGCAGGTGCCATAGAATAAACTCACCCGTCGTCCTCAACTCTTTTGTTTTAAAATGCTTTGAGTTCGTTTCTTATTTTGTGTTTTAAATTTTGTCGTGCTGTAAATTACTTATGTGCGCACACTATTTGTTATAATATTGTCTCACCCTCTGATCGCCCTTCGAGATTCCATTGGTCTCAGACCTTTAAAGGTGTTCAATCCTAAGTCTCGACCCACCAATCTCCGTGCTTACCCTAGACTTAACTCGATTCTGTTGCTTATTCTTTAAAGGGAGAGATCACACAATAATTCACCAGGAGTCACACATGCTCAATGGGACGATAACATCCATCCAGCAGCCAGATTGCTGATAAATAAACATCTCATCCGCTGTCATAGCATGATTACTTACACCAGTACTAAAGTATATCAAGACAGTATACTGGGTAAGACAAGAAATTTCAACAACTAGCAAGTCTGTTTTCATTCTTAGTAAGTTTGCTAGGTCGTTGTTAATCAAAAATAGCTACCTAGGATTAATTTTACTAGCATGCATTCATAAGCAAGCGAATTGTAAAAGTATTGCTTTGTAGGTTTTCATGTTGTTCCTTACAGATTTGTCGTGTGCCTTCTCGAGTAGGATTAGAGGACAAAAAGAAAGTCTATACACGCTCTCACGTGCTTTTCTAGCACCAAAGAAGTTTTCTACGTGCGCATATACAGTCACGGGTCGCGTATCGTTGGTTAGTGAATAGGTCGGGTAGGATTTTGAGCACCCGGATCAAACTCCAGTTCTTTGGTACTGTTTGAGTTCATGGGCTCCAACGATCCGAGATCAACTAGCTAAACTCATTAACCTTTTAACCAACATTCGTTAACTACGAGGACACTCCACTATAGACTAGTAGTTGCACTCCCCTCACTATAGATATATTTTTGTCCATTTGATATAACCATGATTAGTAAGTCGATCCTTCACAGGTTGTTCGTAACTAGAGCTGGGTCAATTTACCGTTTTTACTCCTAAAGTTACTTCTTGTTCCTTAAGTCCCACTGATCCTCTGATGAACAATTGGTTTGTGGTCCAACCACCAAACCGAATCCCTCTTAGGCCAATGAGATGGTGGGGCCCCTTGTTCATGTAACAACCCTAAATTTCCACATATTTAGAGTCGCCACTAACGTCTCATGCTCATCTATAATGCGGAAATATAACTCTTACATGAACATCATTTATAATGTAAACTTTTAAAAACGTTTAAAACAACTCCTTCTCTGGAAAACATAGCCATGGTCTTACCTGTTTAAATACAAAATACTAAAATTTAGAGATAATAAAAACAAATACAAAATAATTTAAAACAATGCAATGCAAAACAACCTATTATAACTCAAAACTAAGAATTTAAATATGAGTCTACCCTATGCACGTGCCATAGTCTCATCTCGCGATGCCGCCGTCTTCCGTACAAGTGCGCCTTGCCCTTTACCTGAAAAATGATGTGGCACACGGCCTAAGTATTTCAAAGAATACTCAGTAAGTGGCCCCACTATAGGGGCCACACAAATGCAAACACATGCAATCATGATTTAGGGACCTATCTCTAATCCTCTTAGGGGTGGCGTCCAGTCTCGAACGAATTGGATGTGTAGTACTTCCCAACACACGACTCACACGTTCGAGTGTGAATCCCAAGGGCGCTAGCACACCCCCTGGACCCTCTGGTCAGCTAATATGTAGCTACGTCTGGAGGTCAGTGGAACCCCATAGTGTCATGCGCCTCATGAACATTCTCATCTGTGTGCGTTTGCACCTGTGCGCATTCGCGCTCATCATATGGTGCGCGTCCGCACTCATCATCTCTAGGGGAAGTAGCCCTATGCTTATTTACATACAATATGCATGAGGTCCCTCTAAATCCATCATAATGTCTCTTCTGATACAACCCTCTAGTCTCATCCTTTGTTACTCTAGGTAACACATACTCGTGGATATTTATATTAATATCATTTTCACGCTCTTAAGGTTGTGTCCTATGTCGATCTAACGACATGATGCAATATGACACGCATCATCATATAGCATGCTCAATATGGAAAACATCATCATATTAAGGTAAACATCATGCAATCATCATACTCATCATATTGCCACAAAGTGCATCAAACATATCAAGTTCGTCATTCATCAAAATATGTATGTACTGCACACATCATCAAGTATCGTAACCCACACATCATCATAACTCATACATCATCATAACTCATACAATTTTTAGCCTATCCTATAGTAAGGCCACTTACTTGGTTGGACTTGGCCGAAGTACTCCCTAAATAGCTAAATGTAAGCTCCCGTTCCGTGAGAGCTGCTTCCTACGTTGCCGGGGTTTGTTTCCTATCACACCGTTCCCCACTTTCCGTTAGTATTTCACAATTAATTTACCTATAATTCAATAAATGTGAAATATGGCGCTAAAACGGCCTCGGATACCTTAATCGGACCCAAAACAGATTCGGGAGGGTCGAAACAGTGGAAATCGAGCTGAAAATAGGTGAGCCGAGCTGAACAGCCGCTGGAGCCACCGGAGCGTCACTGGAGGGAGCCCAAGCCGTTGCACCGAGTCGAGGTGAGGGACCGCCTGCGTCGCTATTTGACACTTGGCAGCAACAGAGCGAGCTACGTCGTACGGTAGCGTCGCATCGTAGCGCGGGTCGCAGCACGGTTCAAGTAGTGGTCCAGGTCGTGGGCTTCAAAAGGCTACTGGGCCAAGACTAATCGTTGGGCCTCGGCTTACTGGGCTGGGTTGCAAGTGTTTGGGTTATAGGCCGGCTCGATTGGACCGTGGGTCTAGTCTCGGGTTGGTTCAACTAAACCGTAGCTGCTGGGCTGGTTTGAGGTATGGGCCACTGTAGTTGGGCTGGGCTGAAGGCAGAGGTCGAGGGAAAGAATGGGCTGGCTCTCTCGAGTCTTGGGTTCGGGTTGACTCGGATCTATGGATCTTGTCTTCCTTACCCAACTTTGGCCAATTTTCCGGTGAGTTTTCTCTCTCCTTCCCGTGGTGTTTCTGTTGCCGATTTCGGTCCTCTTTTTCTTCCTTTTCCTCTTTATTTGTCGTCCTTCTTTCTTTTCTGGGAGTTTTGCAGCCTAAAATTTCCTAAAACCACAGATCTAAGAACGATTAGGAAAACCCAACCTTTTGACCTCGGTTATCGACGACGGCGCTTACGAAAAAGCACAAAACGCACCTTGAGTTATTGTGCTTTCATTAGGGATCCTTCTCATGGTAGTAACAGGTCGTTTGGTGTCGGTTTGAGGGTGGTTTGAGGGTTCGTCGGAGAAACTGGATACTCGCCGACGTTTATCCGAAATCTCTCTCTCTCGTATTTTATTTCTTTTCTCCCTTTGAAGGTATTCTGATAGGTGCTGGGAGTCGTGGGCTGAAGACTGGGCGTGGTGTGGCCATCATTTCGCGTGGGGTCTGGGAAACTGGGCGTGGTGTGGCCGTCGTTTAATAGTCTATTACGTGGATAGGGTCCGTAATGTACTTCCTCAGCATCGACACGTGAAATACATCATGTACTCCTGAGAGGGCTGGAGGTAGGGCTAACTTATACACTACTGGACCAACTCGCTCTTGGATCTCGAATGGTCCAATGAATTTAGGACTTAACTTGCCCTTATGTCCGAATCTTAACACACCTTTCATAGTTGCCACCTTGAGGAATACTGGGTCCCCTATCTCAAACTCCAGGCTTTTACGCCTTACATCGGCGTAACTTTTCTGTCTACTTTGAGCGGTACGCATCCTCGCTTGAATTTTCTGGACAGCCTCATTGGTGAATCGAACCAGCTCGGGTCCTACTAATTCTCTCTCTCCTACTTCGTCCGAACATAGTGGGGACCTACACCGTTTCTCGTACAGGGCCTCAAACGGTGTCATTCCAATAGTTTCTTGGAAACTGTTGTTATACGAGAATTCCATCAGGTGGAGTTTGGAATCCCAACTTCCCTTAAAATCTAGTACACAAGCGCGTAGCATGTCCTCTAGAATTTGGTTTAAACGCTCCGTTTGTCCATCTATTTGGGGCTGAAAGGCGGTACTAAAGTCGAGGCGGGTACCCAGCGCTTTTTGAAGTCTGAGCTAGAACGCTGACGTAAAGCGTGGGTCCCGATCTGACACTATAGATACTTGGGCTCCATGTAGTCTTACTATTTCTTTCACATACAGCTATGCCCAATTGTCAACTGTATATGTAGCTTTCCCAGGTAGGAAGTGTGCCGACTTGGTCAACCTATCGACAACTACCCGATCATTGTATAGCCTTTAAGCGTTTTGGGTAATCCTACTATGAAGTCCATTGCTATGTTTTCCCACTTCCACTCTAGTATGCTTAGGGGCTGCAACAACCCCGCCGCATTTTATTTAGGAGCTTTCACTTGTTGAAAAACTAAACACTTGCTCACAAACTCGGTCACGTCCCTCTTCATGCTCTTCCACCAGAAGTGTTGTTTTAAATCTTGGTACATCTTAGTACCTCCTAGGTGCATGGCAAATGGCGAGTTGTGAGCTTCGTTAGTATTTCTTTCCTAAGCTCCTCTATTGTCGAGACATATAGGCGTCCCTGATACAATAGCCCTTCATCTGTGGTCTTCGAGAATCCATTTACTAGACTCTCAGCTAGCTGGCTTAAGACTTTCTGTAGGTTTGGATCATCTCGTTGGGAGGTAACCATTCTTTGCCTAAGTATAGGTTGCACTGTAAGTCGAGCCAGTTGTGCCATGATTTTCTCGGTCGCTACAACTATGTTGGCTCCCTTGAATTTTCTTTGTACCCTTACTTCCCTCGTAATGAGGGCCGAAGAGTGGGCCACATTTCTACTCAAAGCGTCTACGACCACATTTGCTTTTCTAGGGTGGTACTGGATATCTACATCGTAGTCCTTCACCAATTCTAACCACCTTCTCTGTCTCATATTTGACTCTTTCTGGGTGAAGAAATATTTAAAATCTTGTGGTCGGTTAAACTTTGAATTTTCTCTCCATACAGTTAGTGTCACCAAATTTCAGCGTGAACACTACAGCAGCCAACTCCAGGTCGTGGTTAGGGTAATTATCTTCGTATTAATTTAGTTGACGGGACGCGTATGCAACAACTTTACCGTGTTGCATTAACACACATCCTAGCCCATTCTTTAAAGGCGTCACTAATACAATTAGTTTATATAAAACTGATTCACGAAATATTTAATCTGTATTTATAAATTCATTAATTGAGAAGATTAATATTTCACAGATGATCATATGCGACTTGATTTTAATTCTTAGTGAGTTATGAACTCTTGTCTATGAAGGTTATCCTTTTATTTGTATGGATGAGAATGACTTTCGTAACCTAATCATTATGCCTGCAATTTTCAGTACTTGACCAAACGGGAGATGGGAACATAATTTCACGAGATGACTTTCACCCATTCTCATATATGTAAGTAGATGAGTAGTTTCCTTTAGTGTTGATTTTGAGATTTGAACAATGAGGCCCACTCCTCTTACTGGCTCGAGAGGGACTTAGTTTATGATTGAATCATTAACAAATGGTTCATTAGAGAATAAGTGATACTTAAGGGGAAAGATATAATTAAGGGGTATAAAGAACTTTTGACCCAGCTGTAATTACGGAAAAATTGTGAATGATTGACTTGTTTGTAATGATTATATCAATTGACACAACTTGTTCTACCATCCATAAAAGTGCAACTCTAAATATATAGTTAACGAATCAAAATTGATTAATTAAGACTTTAATTTAGTTAAAAGAAAAATTTGAAGGATACAAATTAAAATTTAATCTAAGAAAATAGATCTAATTTGAAGGGTTGGAATAAATATTTAATATGTTAAATAAATACAAATAGAGAAAAATATATTTGATTTAAAGTGTTTATTTAATATATTAGATATATTAAATATAAAAAGACAAAAAAAAAAAAAAAAAAAAAACTTAATGTGAACCGTTCACATTAATATTTAATACATCAACTATATTAAACATAAAAGCTAAAAGTAGGTTTATTGTATCACACTTCCATCTTGGCTAAGAATCCCCGGTTATCCCCCGACTATAACTCCGCATCATTTTTTAGTATAAACGATGCACAAGTCACCTTTTGATCTTCGGGACAGTTCATTTATAACGACTCGAAATTTTTTATTTAATTTAAGGTCGCGACTGTATACATATCATAAATATTGAATGCGGAAATACTACCATTTAAACTTTCATGAATCATAACCTTCAACTTAAAACACAGCCATGGACTTACGTGTTTCGAATAAAACTTTAAAAACAACACAACAAAAGGCTAAATAAAATAAATGAACGTTTAAATTAAAAACATCATATCCTAGTCTAAGTTTAAGAAAATAAATACGACTACTCTATGCATGTGCCATAGTTTCGAGTTGCGATGCCGTCGTCAGCCGTACAGGAATGCCTTGCCTTAATCTAAAATAAAGGTAGCACGTGGCTTGAGTATTTTAAGAAATACTCAGTAAATGACCCCACTATTGGGGGTGAAATGCAAGAACATGCAAATGCAATGACGGAACCTATCATTTAAATCCATTTTCCTACGGTACTGTCCTAACGGGTAATTTGGATGTGTATCATATACTCTACACATAGCCCATACGTGCGAGTATGGACTCACCAGTCAGTTCGCACACCGCTGGGCACCCTTCCTTGTTAGGCGAGCATACTCCGGGAGCTCCTTAGGCCAGACACCCGTTAGAACTAGTAAACGTCACAACAACATTAGGTTAACCATAATGATCGTACCCCTGCCTGACCGTCGCAGCATTATGATAAACATAATGATCGTTTTCCTGCGTAGTCATCGCAACATTATGATAACCATAATGATCGTATTCCTTCCTCGTAACGTATTTGTCCGTACTATTGTGAAGGGTAAGGGGTATCCCCCAATGCATGAACACACAATAATGCATGAAGTCCCAACATTTTTTCATTTTCATTATCATTTAATACAACCCCACTAGCGTTCCGTACATCCCATATCATTTTTCATATCACTTATCATATCTTTCATGCATACGCTGGGGTCGTATTTCATGCTAGTTCGTTGTTTTGCATGTCAATCATATCATATCATTCAAATTACATAAGTGTATCATAATCATAACATTTCATGCTTCGAGGCATAATAATTTTCATCATATACGTATCATGCCATAACATATCGCATCGCAATATTCATATCATAAGCATGTCAATTTATCACATATCTTACCATAACATATTGTCTTTATATCATATCACAATATATATACATCCATCATTCACATGTCGTATCATAATCATATCATATCGTAAACACTTCGTGGTCATATCATTCCCTAACTTAACATAGCCTTAACATTCTTATACCTATCACAGTCATGTCGTTACATGAACGTACCCTGACGTTATCGTTCTATCAATCTATCATAATTCTATCTCTTTCTACCCATAACCTAACTATATTCTTTTATCAACCTCTCATATCCATAGTACTTCTAGATGTAACCTCACCTTCACGTTTCATGAACAAATCTTACTTCTATCGATTCACAAATAATTCACACATATTAGTATATATGACATGTGTAGAACCACGAGCATGTGTCAACATCAAATATAACCATATCAATAGTAAGGTCAGTTACCTGGTTAGCTTAAGTTGTTGTCACGAATATATCCTTAATGAATGTTCGATTCTGTCCCTTGAAATCCAAGTCAACCTATTTGAGCCCATGACATCAGTTTCAAGTTTGAACCCTATCAAATTACCTCTCTAATTTAGATTGGTCCATTTACTTTTATTAAAAATCTTGTTTTCTATGATTTTGTATAAAAAAATTGACAGAGTTATTTTGTGTCTGTATTTACTTTTCTTTCTATATTTAGTTTAAGTTTTTTAATACTGGAATCTTTTTTTTTTTTTTTATTATTTGTATTTACTCTATAGCCTTTTAATTTTGTTCACATGTATTCCAAATTTAAAGTGGATCTCTATTTTCAAATCTTTCGTGTTTTCTTTTGTTTGACATAATTTACTAGAATTATATAAATGATTAATATTTAGCTTCTAAGTCAAAGCTAAACCATTGTAATGACCATATCTATCTTCACGTAAATCTCTCTTTTTGCCAACGGTGACTTTATAACTCAAAGCTAAACCATTTTGGGTACACTGCAAAGCCTATGATATCTTTGTTCACTCGAAATGGAGTAGACTAGTCAAACTGTGGTAGGACGAAGGTGGCTCTTCAAAAAAGACATGACCACAGGTTACATTGGGTCACCACCATATGATGCCCTTGATTATCTTTTTAAAAAAGTTCAAAAGTATTCTTATGTATATGAATGAATTTGTTAACACCATTTTAAAAATACTCAAGAATATGATTGAAAATAAATTGTCTATTTGAATTGAATTGTATTATATTCATATTGGGAAATGTTCATAAATGAGAGAGTTCCAGACAAAATTGAAGAGAAAAGTGATTTAAGAGTATTTTTGAATTTTTTTTCTTTTTAAAATTATGAGTATTAACGAAACATTTGAAAGTTGAATTGTATTTTCAAACAAGATATTAACGGTTTCATCTCACTAACAATAAACTTATTTTTATTTTTATTTATTTATTTGAAAAGTAAAAGATATATTTCAAGATTTTTTTTTTGTTAGAATATTGATGAAACGTTGCGAGGTTCTAAGGATATTTTGTTTAAACATTAAAATTTATAATTATTAACTATTTTTTGGATCATGGACATCATGGACAACTTGTTGTTGTGGTGTAGTGGTTATCACGTTAGTCTTACACACTAAAGGTCTCCAGTTCAATCCTGGGCAACAACATGCTTCTTTGCTTGCAATGGTGTAGTTTTCGGATGGGAAACATTTTTGTTCATCCAAGACTCATACTCTTAGAAATTTGTGTAACACTCACTAAGAACTTAATGTTAACTCAATTAACCTCAGAGTCACTCTTAACTACCACATTGAAACTTAAAGAAAATCTTTGAAACATTATCTTTCTTGAACTCCTATCTCTTGACTTTTGTTACCTTAATTTATTCCTTATATTTAATAAATAACTGCACGAGGCTTCATGCATTCCCCATGACATAGTCTTAATACTTGCATCCAAAGCTTCATGTGTTCGGTGCGATACAATTTACATACCTATGTCCAAGGATTCACGGGTTCCTTGTGACATAGTTTAAGTACCTACACCTAGGTGTTCATACGTTTTCTACGATGTAGTCATTGTCGTAAGACCATATTGCACTACTCATCGGGAGGTCTTTAAAATATCTCGGGTTCTCGTTCAAGAGTTTTTTGTTAAGTCTTGAAGTACAACTAAAGAAAATTTGTTAACAAGTACACCCTAATCCATATGCGTCATAAATATTTTTCTATCGAGTCTTGAAGTACAACTAAAGAGTGTTTATAAGTCTTGAAGTACAACTTATAAATCTTTATAAGTATCTTGTCACTTGGTACTCATAAAAACCTTGATTTCTTATCGAGTATGTTGAGGGGTAGTTACATACTTTTTCTCTTAGCTCATATCCCTAAGTTGTTATAATCTCCTTAAAATCTTTCATACTCACCCTTATTTTGTAAAGGAGTCTCATAAATTTTCGTAGTATTTTGAGTATTTAAGATCTTGAAAACATCTTAGAATTCTTATAGGGATATTTTGGTTATTTACCACTGCAAATCTTGGTTTAAATCCTCAACATATTTTAATGGCCATGTAACATAAGTCTCATTCAATTAAATGTCATTTAGGGGTCACTTTACTCCTAAGCCAGCTATATATAATTATAGGGGAATTTTAGTCATTTTACACCTACCTTTGGTTTAGCCTTTTATCATAATCTAATTATTATCAAATTTCATACATAACCTTATCATATCATATTGAGTCTTCTCCTAAAATTTCATGAAAAATAGAATCCATTTAGTATGATTGTGGTTTAGGTGCATTGAAATCAACATTCATGTGGACATTAATGTTGGAGAACTTAAATACTTACCTCAACCTCAATTTCAATTTTCTCACTTTCTTCTGTCAACAAGATCAATAGTTTAATCAGTTTCCTTCATTACATTGTCCTCCTAGTCAATTTCTTTTAAGCCTAGCTAAAGGTCTAATAATGCACTTTTTTGTCCATATGTCTTCAAGGTCTCATTTTAACATTTTTTCATTCGTTATATGAAAAGGCAACATAATCAACGTGGGCTTTTTTATATTTTATATTTTTTTAATATTGTGACTCCTCCCAAATCAATCTTAAATCATTCCTAAATTTAAGATATCTTAAAAATCTCAAACTCCAATCCATGTTTATAAATATTTATAAAACTTTGACCATGATCATAATATCTCATCCACAATGTGGCTCGATTGTAACTTTAAAAATTTTCAATTAGTGTTAGGCAGGGAGGTTTTCTACATCTCACGACTTCCTGAGCTTAGCTCACATTAAAGTCATTCATAAATCAGTTTAGGTATACAATGTTTCAACTTTTACTGTGTTAGCTCTTTTTTTTTTTTTTTTTTTTTTTTGTTCACACCGATATTTAAATTTCATATTTACCTACTTCGTAGTGATTTAATTTCCTTTCGACACTACCACTTTTAATATCTCTAGCAGACTATAAGATGTTATCGTCTATCAAGTTTTCTTGGTCGTTTTCATTTGAATCTATTTAATCGTCAGTATACGTTGATACATTTTTTCCCATCTCTACGGTCATAACATTGCTTATTTTAACTCTGTTCAAAACGTCTGACTGAAACATCTAACCTTTGTTAGAAAAATCATTTTCATACATAAAATACTAAACTCTAGCACCCATTCATGGTACAAACCTTACTAACCTGAACACTATCAATATATTAATGAACATTCATATTCCATGCGGGGTAAATCATACCAATTCTGTATTAAAATAAACACATAACTAAGTCAAGAATAATACAGTCAATGGTGTCAAAATTTAATTGGAAGTTATAGTTGATAATGACCAAGCAGTAACAACATATGAAATCTGATGGTGTTAATATAACACATGCGGAAGCAATTTGGATCTTAGGCACTTTTAGAACATCAATTATAGTAAATAACTAGCATGTTCACAAGTATTAAAACTTAATGAGTTTAGATACTAACCTTTTGTAGTTCAAACTTCTTTTTCCTCACGAACCGGTTTCAAACCACCACTAGTGTCTTCTCCACTATCCTCCGGCCTTAGAACGGGATTGTGGAATCCGGTGAATGACTAAACTTGGGAGGGATTTTGTATATGTGAAGAGAGTGTTTGTGAGAGGTTTTTCTCAAGGTTTTTCACCAAGAAGAAGAAGATCTTCCATGTACCATGATCACTCTATTTAAAGAGTTATGTTTGCCAATAACATGGATTTTTCCATTAAATGAAGTCAACATTTTGACTTTCTTCATTTTTTCATTAAACTATTTAATTAATATTTAATATTAACTCAAATGCCAATCCCAATCAATTCCGACACATAATTAATTAAGATATTTAAATCTTATTTAAATATCTCAGATTCTCTCTTTTTGTTTAATTCGTAAATAAAACAAAAATGCGGTTAAATATATCGTATATAAGTAGCGCATATTTCCTAATTTGAATTCGAATACTTCGAACTAACTCGTCACGCTTTTCTATGGTTTAGTCCGATATGAGCTAGCAGAGGAACCTAATGGACCTATAGATCATTGGCTCCAACGATCCAAGATTAACCGGTTAAACTCATTAACCTTGTTAACCAACATTCGTTAACTACTAGGACACTCCACTATAGCCTAGTAGTTGCACTCCCCTCACTATAGATATATTTCTGTCCATTTGATATAACCATGATTGGTAAGTCGATCCTTCACAGGTTGTTCGTAACTAGAGCTGGGTCAATTTACCGTTTTACCCCTAAAGTTACTTCTTGTTCCTTATGTCTCACTGATCTTCTAATGAACAATTGGTTTGTGGTCCAACCAGTAAACCGAATCCCTCTTAGGCTAATGAGAGGGTGGGGCCCCTTGTTCAAGACC